>NC_134689.1:76804665-76829665 GCF_050947455.1 Rhinoderma darwinii
GACCTCCCAGTGCCCAACACAATTTTTTTTTTTTTTTTTTTTTATAAATATACATACATATATATACACTCCTCCCACCACCCCCCAAAAACCCCCACCCAAAACCTCACTAACCCCTCTATCCCTACATAACATCCCATACAAATCAAAATCCTACCCGCCACCCCGTCTCAAGAGTTGCGCAGGTTCGGCGTCCTCAAGCCTTAACATCCATATCACTTTATAAAACAAAAAGGCTAGGGTGATTGAAACTACAGCCCTACACCAGGAAGAAGCTTGAACGGCTAGGGCACGCTAAAAGAAAAGCCTCTCCATAAGCGGGAGGCCTTACGTGCTCCCAGCCTTTCAAACTCCAAAGAGCGCACCTTCACCAGGTCACCAAGGATGTTACTACATACCTCTTCCCTTTGGAGGGTCTTTCTTCCCGTCGAAACTAGACACCGCGCGTTCCACGTGTAGAACCTGACCACTGCACTAACTAGAAATAAAGTGCATCGGTCCCTGTCACCAACTTCTCTGTACGCCCCATAGGCCCACTCGGCATAGGAGAGGCTCTCCATCTCTGGCCACCCGATGGAGATCCCCACCTGGTTGTATACCTCTATATTGAGAGGACACTGAAGCAGGAAGTGCTCCATGCTTTCCAGCGTGTCGCCACACTCCTCCCGGGGACAATCCCTTTCATCAGAGTTCCTGTACTTCAAGTTTCCCCTCACATATAACTTACCATGGAAGCAGCGCCAGGTCAAGTCCCAATACTTCTGGGGGATCCTGTTTGAATTCAAAAGCGTCAGTCCCTCCCTCAGATCCCTACCTGGGCAGTCCTTGAGGGCCAAGGATGCCTGGAAATAGGAGGCGATCACCCTAATGTCGAGGAGTTTCCTCGGCAGCGTGATCACCTCATCCTTCCCCAGACACCATCGACGGACAACCTTCAGAACCGGGGCAACGTAAGCCGGGAGATGCCCCCGCTGCGATCGAAGATCCTTCACTCGCCCTCCGTTCTCCCATTCCTGGAAGAAAGGCTGAAACCACACCTTGCAAGAAGCTACCCACAGAGGAGCCCTCTCTTTGTAGAGGATTGCCAAATTACATTTAAGAAAAGTGTTCACTAGGAACACTACCGGGTTGACCATACCCAACCCACCTTGTCTCCTTGTTAGGTAAGTCACCTCTCTCTTAACTAGGTTCAGCCTGTTTCCCCATAACAATTGGAAAAACAGGCTGTAGACCCGTGTCCAGAAGGGTTCTGGCAAGATACAAATGCTGCCCAGAAAAATAAACAATGGGAGCAGGTATGTTTTGCCCAAGTTGATCCTTTCTCTGAAGGTCAAAGTCCAACCTTTCCACTGGTTCACCCTTTTGGTGGCAATCTGCAGTCTGCTCTCCCAATTTTGAGTAGGATAGTCACCTCTGCCGAAATTTATGCCCAGAACTTTTGCAGTGTCTTGGGGCACAGGGAGGGTGTCTGGGAGACAAAAATCTGGGTCTCCCACTCCCAACCAGAGACTTTCGCACTTATCCAGATTGATCTTGGACCCAGACGCGTCCGAGTAGCGATCTACCTCGGACATCACCCATTCCGCCTCCCCTTGCGAGGAGATGAAGATAGTGACATCGTCGGCATACGCTATCGTCCTTACTGCAGACTCCACGACCGCCAGGTCCATCCTCACACCCACCAACGGCCCGCGATCAATCCTCACAAGGAAGGGGTCGATCGCGAACACGTATAGCAGCGGGCTAAGAGGACAACCCTGACGGACACCAGAGTCCACAACGAAAGGACGACCAACCCAACCGTTCACCAGTGGGAAAGTCTCAGCCCCAGCGTACAATGTTTTCAGCCAATTCACAAACCCCCCAGGCAGACCGTATCTCAAAAGGGTGGACCAGAGATACTCATGATCAACTCTGTCAAACGCTTTTGCCTGATCCAAAGACAGCATGTACCCCTTCCAGTGCCCAGCTCTGCCCTGTTCCACCGCCTCCCTGACACCCAGGACAGCACTAAAGGTGCTTCGACCTGGGACAGTGCAGTGCTGGACTCCCGAGAGGAGCTGTGGTGCAAACTCGACCAACCTGTTAAACAGTACTTTTGCCAGAATCTTCCGGTCCGTATTGAGAAGCGCTATGGGACGCCAGTTCTCAATACGGGACGGATCTTTACCCTTTGACAGCAGGATCAAGGCTGACCTACCCATTGACTTTGGCAGAGCGCCCGAGGATAGGCACTCATTAAAAACCCCAGTCAAGAGGGGAATCAAAGCTTCCCCAAAGGTCTTATAGAACTCGGACGTTAAGCCATCCGGTCCCGGCGATTTCTTAAGAGCTAACCCTTCAATCGCCCTCTTTACTTCCTCTTCCTTGATTTCCTCTGTCAAAACGCCAAGAGAGGGGCTTATCCTTGGCTCCGGAATGGTTTCAGCCAGGAAAGCCGACATTTTGTCTCGATCTAGTTCCTTCCTACTCAAGAGGTGTGAGTAGAAAGATCTGACCACCTCCAGGATCCCTGATTTGGACCTGTTCAGGGATCCCGTACTATCAATCAGTCCTGCCACATATTTGCAATCCACTGACATCCTACAGTTTTTGTAAGGGTCGGGCGAGCGATACCTCCCGAAGTCCCTCTCAAAAACCAAGGACGTGTGCCTATCATACTGACACCTCTTAAGCAAGGACTTCACACAGGAGATATCCTTGCGGCTACCTCCTGTCGAGACAAGCTGCTCGAGTTTCCTTCTTAGGTCCTGGTACAGACAGTGTCCGGCCAGGCTCCTAAAGTTGGAAAGCTGGCGGAAGAATTTTGCCGCACGTTTCTTGAGCATCTCCCACCACTCTGACTTACTGTTACAAAGGCCCAAAAGAGGTACCTGGCTCTGCAGAAAATCCTCGAAGGACTGTCTGACTTCCGCTTCTTCCAGGAGTGCCGAATTCAATCTCCAAAAGCCCCTTCCCATCCGATGGGTCTCTGCAACGTTCAAAGAAAAAACAATTAAACAGTGATCGGAGAATTCTACCTCCTCAACCACAAGTGGCGAGAAGACAGCCTCCCCCTTCAAATAAAACCTGTCTATTCTAGATCTAATCTGACTACCCCTATGGTATGTGTAACCACTGTGGTCCGGGGTGTGCCTGATGTGGACATCCTCCAGACGAGCCTCACTAACTATGCTATTTAAAGCGACGCTGTCATAACCCAGCCTGTCTTTGGAGCCCCTCCGGTCCTTCTGCCTCACAACTGTGTTGAAGTCTCCTCCAAAGACCACCTGACGGCTGGTAAAAAGAAAAGGCTTGATCTTCATAAAGAGGCATTTGCGGTCCCACTTGGTTTGCGGACCGTAGATGTTTATGAGCCTAAGCTCTTGCCCCTTCATGAAGACGTCCAAGACCAGACACCTCCCCATTTCTACCTCGATCACTCGTCGGCATTTTACCTCTGTTGTCCTGAAAAGGACAGCCACTCCGCTATACGGCTCGGCCGCAAGAGACCAGTAAGATGGCCCGTGCCTCCACTCCCTTCTGGCCTTATGCACTGATGCCAGGTCTGGCACCCTGGTCTCCTGCAAAAATAAAACATCGGCCTCAACCCGGCCGAGAAAATCAAAGGCCGTGAATCTGGCCGCATCTGACCTAATGCTGGCGACATTAATACTCGCCAGGGTCAACGGAGTAGGTACCGCCATCAAGAGTGATCGAGTTCGACCGCTAGCTTCTTCCCTCCCCCAGTTAGCCCGTCGCTATCTGGGTCCGGGGAATCTTCGTTGCCTCTCTTGAGACTTACACCCGAGAGATCCATATCCTTAGCCAAGTCTTTCACCTCTGGAACCAAAAGAAGAGAGAGTGAGTCCACAACATTACAAACAATATTTACACTCCCATCACCCGTCACCACCCCCGTTTCCCCACCCCCCCCTTTGTCCACTAGTGCCGTGACGACCCCCTCCCCAGGTATTTGGCCTACTACCTGGCTCGAGGGTCCAGCACCTCCCGAAGGACCCGACCTTCGCACCGATACCTCACCCCCGCCCTCCTCTTCTTCCGAAGAGGAGGAGATGTCCTCCCGAAGGGCTTGGTACCGGTTGGAGAGCCCTATCAGGGGGGAGCCAGTCAAGCCCTCCTTTGGGATCTGGCCGGTTTTGGATGTTTTTAATTTAGGAGCCCTGGTTTTGCATAGGGTCTTCCTACCAGTGTCCTCTCTTTTGTCTTGCCCCCTCACTTCGTCCTCGTCCAAACTTCCATAGTACGAGGACCCACTAGAGGGGGCTTCTCCTCTCCTCCTCACCAGTCTCCTGATCTCCTCCTCTACCCCACCGTCCCCAAGGGCCTCCGCAGACATACCAGCCTCCTGAGGGACGGCAGACTGAACCCCATGGCTTTGGGGCCCCCCCTGCTCCCTCTCAAGTCGGCGGCACTCCTGCCTCTTCAGTTTAGAAGAAGGCAGGGTCCTTACCTTCCTCGACCCTATCACCTCTCCATCCTCCCCAGCCCCCTCCCCAGCGACACCATCACCACGACCACTGCCACTGGCCAGGCTAGGCGCCACCGGGTTGAAGACCAGGTTGGCGAAGGAGCGCGGACAGCGGCTAAAGGGGTGACCTAGGTCACCACACAGGTTACACCTAATGTCCTTACAAGTGGCGGCAAGATGGCCCAAAGCCCCACACAGCGCACACCTCCTCTCCTTACACTGTGCGCTAAAGTGTGTGGGGCTGCCGCACTTATGACAGACCTTCGGCTGCCCCTGGTAAAAGACCAGGATCCTGTCCCTCCCCAAGAAAGCAGAGGAGGGCATGTGGGACACCGAGTTCCCCTGGACCTTTAACTTCACGGAAAAGGTCCAGGCACCAGACCAAATCCCGTGTTCGTCCCGATTTTTTTGGGGCATTCCTTTGACCTCGCCATACCTCTCCACCCAGGTCATTATATCCATGCAAGAGAGTGACTCATTACTAGTCAAAATGGTCACTCTCTTGATGACCTCACTCTGCCTTGAAACGGCCTGAACGGCGAAACCCTGCCACTGGGGCAATGCCCGTGCCAGCTCATGACGGGACCAGAAGGATTCCAACCCCTCAGCCGTCATGAAGCTGACATCGAACACCGAGGTGCCGTAGGGATGGATCAGGGCATAGATATTATTAGCCCTAAATCCCATCTCCAGGAGCAGCTCCACAACCCTAGATCTTGGGGGGCTAGCTTCCTTACCGACCCACCGGAGACGGGCCACATTCCTGCGGACACCCCCGGGTCCCCCTGTCGGAAGAGACAACACTGGTGGTCCCTTCCCTTGGTTTTCTCGGAAGGCAGCCTGTCCGTACTTCTCGTACCAGAAAGACAGGTCAACCTGCTCACCCCCTATTTGGACAGAGCTCTCGCCTTTCCTAAGGGCCTCCGCAAGGCGCCGTTGCAAGTTACCATGCACGGCACCCGCGGACAAAGGGGCACTCGGGCCCGCTGCGGCTGCAGCATAGGACCTTCCCACCTTTACAGCTCCCGGAGCCCCAGTAGACACTTCAACAACAGGCGCCCCACTTTCCAGTGAGCCCCCCCTTGGACTAACCTCCATCAATCCCCCTTCCGGGCCATCTCCGGGAGCTGCGTCCACCTCCTGTAATTCCATACGCTCCACACCCCCATTCAAAATCATACCCAAATTTACACCCCCATCCACACCATTTACGCCATTTACGTCTCCCAACCCCTCTCCCACCATTATTTCCTCCCCAGAAACATTCCCCCCATCATCTTCCATCATAATTGAATTTTCACTTTTTTCACCCCCATTCACACCACATGCGTTTTTGCATGCGTTTTTTCCTGCAGGCGCGTTTTCCTGCCTGCAGGCCTCTTTCACCCTTGCTGAGCCAGCCACAATGTCAGAATTTGTTTCCCTGGTTGCTTCCCCCTCCACCTGGTGCAACTTTGCAGGGGAGAGCACCACTCTGGGCACCAACTTGTTCTCCCCCAAGGGGATACACATAGCACCCGTGCCCAGCTGCTTGGGACCGAGCACTACCTTCTTATTTGCCACCAAACTGTCTGGCCTCTCAGCCAGTATCGCCACCGCACTGCTACCGCCACTAGATCTGGCGGCAGCAGTGCCACTGATCTTCGGAGCCTGCCGAGCAGGGGGGCTACACATAATCTCCCCTCCGTCAGACCCCCGATCCACTGCAGGATCAGGAGTGGGCTGACCAGAGGGGTTTGCAATGGCATCCCGGGGGACAGGGAGTACGTCGGGCTTACAAAGGGGTACAAACACAAGACGCTCCTCCATGACTGGAGTCCTACCTGCCTTCTCCGCCTTCCGCCTCCTTCTCCTTTCGGCCTTGCTAGACGGGTCGTCCGACACCGGATCCCCTCCAAATGTGAAATCCCCGAAGTTCACCGGTGGGGACTGTACCCGCCTAGTCCTGGCCGTCAGGAGTCCCCCGGGACCGCCACCGCGTCCGGTCTCCTCCGACTCCGACCACGACTCCTCTGAGCCCTCGGAACTGCTCAGCGACACGAGGACACCCGATGGTCGGTGCCTCGCTCCATCTTGCACCTTTAACTCAGGTTTCACAGCACGCTCCCGTTGTGCACAAGGGAGGCTGCCCTCTGATACCTGGCTGCACTCAGACACCTGTGCCTCGCTTCCTCCCTGCTTGATTGAGGCAGACTCAGGGATTAACTCCTGGCTTGCCTCCTGGCTTGCCTCCTGGCTTGTGTCTTGGGCCGATTCCTGGGCCGATTCCTGGCCCTGTTCCAATGCTCTTTTCCCCAGAGACTTTTTCCATCTTAACAGTCTCTGGCGAAAACTCCCTGAGGACTGCAAAATCAAGTCCAGCCTGGTCTCCAGGAAGCTTATACGCTCCTTCAGCTCCTTTATCTTCTTTGAAATTGCCGGTCTTTTATTCTTTGAACAGTGATCCGCGCGATACCGTTGATCAGCAAGAGACTGCTTCAGGGCCAGTCTCTCCTCCTCTGAAGCCATGTACAGGCTCGTAACTGCCGTTACCCTTTGCCGGAACTGCTGTTGCGGCTCCCTCGGGGCTAATACCGGCCAGTCCTCGAGCCGGTACTCGAGGTCCTCCATATCCAGGATTTCGCCTAGTGCCCCGTGCGACACCACGGAGCAACAGGCAGTCTCTGACATACCCGGCACCTCTCGTCCGCTCTCTCCCTTGTCACTCCTTTCACCGGCGGCATCCACCGCCGCGAGCTTTACTCCTGCAGCGGCTCCCGCCATTGCGCCGGCTGCCGCTGCGGGCCTCTCCGTCCTTCCTCCAGTCCGACTCACTGTGTCCAAGGCGAGTGGAGCCTTCACGTCCCCGCGGCTGTGCTGGCTCAAATCTTCATTGGAGCCGCCGCTCCTCAAGCACATCCTCCCTGACCGTCGTAGCATGCCGGCTGCCTCCTCCATCTTGCGGCCACTCTCCCGCCCGGCCTCGGCGGCCAGTGTGTCCTCCTCCTTACTCACCCCCGACTCCGGGGTCTCTCCCCAGGACCCCACTCCTCCTGGGAAAGGAGTGGGGACCCTGCCTGGAACTCCAGCCGGATCCAGCAAGGGTTTTTCGGCTTACAAAATGTGAAAGCACCTCACACACTGCTCACACACCTCTCCCCTCAGGGAGCAAGCCTGTTCTGACACCAGCACACACAAACTCCTCCTCTTCCCGTGGCTGCTGGCACCAGTCTTGCCCTCCAATGGATCCTCGTTAAAGGATTTAAAGTGTACTCATTCCAATTACAGAGCCTCGAAAGAGTCCTGTATTGTTATTTTTTGTCACTACCTCCCCGGGTCGGGAGTGGGTAATTTGCGCGCCTGCTGCCTTCCTTGGATGTGGTAGCCGTTTCTCAGGCTCCCTCTCCGGAATCGAACCCTGATTCCCCGTTACCCGTGGTCACCATGGTAGGCGCAAAAAGTACCATCGAAAGTTGATAGGGCAGACGTCCGAATGTATCGTCGCCGTCACGGGGACGTGCGATCGGCCCGAGGTTATCTAGAGTCACCAGAGCGGCCGGGGAGAGCGTAGGGAGGGCCGGAGCCCGACCCCACCGCCCAAGCCCTCGGATTGGTTTTGGTCCTATAAATGCACGCGTTCCGGGTGGTCAGCGCTCGTAGGCATGTATTAGCTCTAGAATTACCACAGTTATCCAAGTAACGGTTGGAGCGATCAAAGGAACCATAACTGATTTAATGAGCCATTCGCAGTTTCACTGTACCGGCCGTGTGTACTTACACGTGCATGGCTTAATCTTGGAGACAAGCATATGCTACTGGCAGGATCAACCAGGTAGTCCCCCCTTCCATCGAAGTGCTGAGACTACCTTCATTTATTGCGCTCGGGAGGTGGGCGGCCTCGCAGTGCCAGGGGGACAAGACGACTTTCCAAGGCAGCAGAGAAAGTCCAGGACCTTTGCAGAGAATAGGTCAACCAAGAGCCCCGCGGGAGGTCGCAGCTGGCTGCCAACTTGGTACCGGTACAACCTGGTCACCGCTCGGAAGCGGCCCAGGTCTGCAGGACATGGGTTGGCATAACTGCTACGACGCGCCCCAGGACAATCCCGGCTACCTGCTCTCACCGACGGCCCAGCTCGAAACCTGCCGAGCAGGAGGACACCTTCAAACAACCGACCCCCTTCCAAGGCATCGGAAGACAGTCGAGGACACATGGAAAGAGAGCAACCAAGAGCCCCGTTGTTGGACGCAGATTGGCACTGAGACCGCAACCAGGTTTCGCGACCACATAAATGTAAGTCAACCGGGGTGTTCAATATGCCACTGTGACGCTTCAGGACAGTCCGGGCTACATACTCTCACCGCGGGCCAGCTCTCAACCTGCCGAGGAGGAGGATGCCTTCAAACAACCGACCGACCCTTCCAAGGCATCGGAAGACAGTCGAGGACACATGGAAAGAGAGCAACCAAGAGCCCCGTTGTTGGACGCAGATTGGCACTGAGACCGCAACCAGGTTTCGCGACCACATAAATGTAAGTCAACCGGGGTGTTCAATATGCCACTGTGACGCTTCAGGACAGTCCGGGCTACATACTCTCACCGCGGGCCAGCTCTCAACCTGCCGAGGAGGATGCCTTCAAACAACCGACCCTTCCAAGGCATCGGAAGACATTCGAGGACACATGGAAAGAGAGCAACCAAGAGCCCCGTTGTTGGACGCAGATTGGCACTGAGACCGCAACCAGGTTTCGCGACCACATAAATGTAAGTCAACCGGGGTGTTCAATATGCCACTGTGACGCTTCAGGACAGTCCGGGCTACATACTCTCACCGCGGCCCAGCTCGCAACCTGCCGAGATGGAGGAAGCCTACGAAGACCGGTCGGTCGGTCGGGGCAGAATCGTAAGTCGAGGACCTGCTTAGAGAGAGCCCAACATAGAGCCGAGATGATGGAGCGCGCTCATCGTCCCTAACCCTTACCAGTAAGGTATCAAGGACCAGGCTTAGGTAATATGGGACAAAGGCAACGGCAACCTCGACAATCCGGGTTAACTGCTCTCACCGGCGGCCCAGCTCGCAACCTGCCGAGATGGAGGACGCCTACGAAGACCGGTCGGTCGGTCGGGGCAGAATCGTAAGTCGAGGACCTGTTTAGAGAGAGCCCAACATAGAGCCGAGAAGATGGAGCGCGCTCATCGTCCCTAACCCTTACCAGTAAGGTATCAAGGACCAGGCTTAGGTAATATGGGACAAAGGCAACGGCAACCTCGACAATCCGGGTTAACTGCTCTCACCGGCGGCCCAGCTCGCAACCTGCCGAGATGGAGGACGCCTACGAAGACCGGTCGGTCGGGGCAGAATCGTAAGTCGAGGACCTGTTTAGAGAGAGCCCAACATAGAGCCGAGAAGATGGAGCGCGCTCATCGTCCCTAACCCTTACCAGTAAGGTATCAAGGACCAGGCTTAGGTAATATGGGACAAAGGCAACGGCAACCTCGACAATCCGGGTTAACTGCTCTCACCGACGGCCCAGCTCGCAACCTGCCGAGATGAAGGATGCCTACGAAGACCGGTCGGTCTTAAGTCGAGGACCTGTTTAGAGAGAGCCCAACATAGAGCCGAGAAGATGGAGCGCGCTCAGCGTCCCTAACCCTTACCAGTAAGGTAACAAGGACCAGGCTTAGGTAATATGGGACAAAGGCAACAACAACCTCGACAATCCGGGTTAACTGCTCTCTCTGGCGGCCCAGCTCGCAAAGTGCCGAGGAGGACGCCTTTGTCGCCCACGGGGAACCGAGGCCGCTTTCCCGGCGGCTTAGCGGCTCCACATGGGATGGGGCCGCCCCCCTCCGGAGAGGGGGGGAGGGAAGCCACCGTGGAGCCGCGTGTGGCTTGCATGCGGGAGCCACGCCGACACTTCCAGCCTCGGGCGAGGCGGAAGACGGCTTTGGACTACTTGCGAGAAACAACCGTGCCCCATGCGCGGGTGCGCCTGGGAGCACCTCGGCTAGAGAGGCCCTTGCGAGCAGCGGACATACGGGGGCGGTCACTGCCTCCCCGTCGTTTAAAGCTTTCTCTCGCGCCTCGGGCTCCGGCGACACCAGCACACTCTCGGACGCCTTTTAGAGTGATAGAAGCAGCACTGAGCAAACGCACCTCGCGGGAGCGAGAGGTACCGGCGCCCGCCTTAGCAGGACCGCCGGGCTTTTTGGGACACCGGCCGTAGGTGGCCGGGGGCGAAACAGACCCGGACGGTGGGGGAGGAAGACGCGCTCGCCGTAACCGACAGTGCTCCAAAGCACTGCCGAGCGAGTGGTCCCTCCGCCGCCGGGTCGCGGGGAGCCAGATCGATCTGAGGAGTCTTGGACAAATTCCAAAGACTCAAACGGCGCGGGAGCACGTGCTCCTCTCACAGCTTAACGACAGGTGGCCGAGGCCGACGGGGACTTCCAGGTGGCCAGCATGACGTGCCACTACATACCGGTCACACCATGGAAGTCCTTCTCGGGTTGGACCAGGTGCAGCTCCCGCTAGAACGTGCAGCACGTCCTCCTTCACGGTACTCTCGGTTGGACTCGCCAACGTGGCCGAGCTCCTACAACTGCTGGTCGGCCTGGGACTCCAGAAAGAATGCACCAAAGTTCTTTCGTGGAAGTCCAGGTGCACCGGACCGACCAGCCAACGAGGCCGACGGGGACTTCCAGGAGGCCGGCATGACGTGCCACTACATACCGGTCACACCATGGAAGTCCTTCTCGGCCACAAACGGTTAGGACTTCCCGCTAGGAAGAACCGTAGGGACTTGGAACGCGGAGCAGAAATGCCCTCTCACAGGATTTCAGGTGAAGGAGATATTCGCACCCCTAAAAGTGTCACCACCTCAAATACACCGGGGTAAGGTGCCAACTTACCCGGGCTCCTGGAACTGCTGCCCGGCTGAAGCCCAAAATAAAAACCTCATAGGGTTTTTCCTCCAAAACGTCAATGAAGACAGACCTGCCAGCCAGGCCGACGGGGACTTCCAGGAGGCCGGCATGACGTGCCACTACATACCGGTCACACCATGGAAGTCCTTCTCGGGTTGGACCAGGTGCAGCTCCCGCTAGAACGTGCAGCACGTCCTCCTTCACGGTACTCTCGGTTGGACTCGCCAACGTGGCCGAGCTCCTACAACTGCTGGTCGGCCTGGGACTCCAGAAAGAATGCACCAAAGTTCTTTCGTGGAAGTCCAGGTGCACCGGACCGACCAGCCAACGAGGCCGACGGGGACTTCCAGGAGGCCGGCATGACGTGCCACTACATACCGGTCACACCATGGAAGTCCTTCTCGGCCACAAACGGTTAGGACTTCCCGCTAGGAAGAACCGTAGGGACTTGGAACGCGGAGCAGAAATGCCCTCTCACAGGATTTCAGGTGAAGGAGATATTCGCACCCCTAAAAGTGTCACCACCTCAAATAAACCGGGGTAAGGTGCCAACTTACCCGGGCTCCTGGAACTGCTGCCCGGCTGAAGCCCAAAATAAAAACCTCATAGGGTTTTTCCTCCAAAACGTCAATGAAGACAGACCTGCCAGCCAGGCCGACGGGGACTTCCAGGAGGCCGGCATGACGTGCCACTACATACCGGTCACACCATGGAAGTCCTTCTCGGGTTGGACCAGGTGCAGCTCCCGCTAGAACGTGCAGCACGTCCTCCTTCACGGTACTCTCGGTTGGACTCGCCAACGTGGCTGAGCTCCTACAACTGCTGGTCGGCCTGGGACTCCAGAAAGAATGCACCAAAGTTCTTTCGTGGAAGTCCAGGTGCACCGGACCGACCAGCCAACGAGGCCGACGGGGACTTCCAGGAGGCCGGCATGACGTGCCACTACATACCGGTCACACCATGGAAGTCCTTCTCGGCCACAAACGGTTAGGACTTCCCGCTAGGAAGAACCGTAGGGACTTGGAACGCGGAGCAGAAATGCCCTCTCACAGGATTTCAGGTGAAGGAGATATTCGCACCCCTAAAAGTGTCACCACCTCAAATACACCGGGGTAAGGTGCCAACTTACCCGGGCTCCTGGAACTGCTGCCCGGCTGAAGCCCAAAATAAAAACCTCATAGGGTTTTTCCTCCAAAACGTCAATGAAGACAGACCTGCCAGCCAGGCCGACGGGGACTTCCAGGAGGCCGGCATGACGTGCCACTACATACCGGTCACACCATGGAAGTCCTTCTCGGGTTGGACCAGGTGCAGCTCCCGCTAGAACGTGCAGCACGTCCTCCTTCACGGTACTCTCGGTTGGACTCGCCAACGTGGCCGAGCTCCTACAACTGCTGGTCGGCCTGGGACTCCAGAAAGAATGCACCAAAGTTCTTTCGTGGAAGTCCAGGTGCACCGGACCGACCAGCCAACGAGGCCGACGGGGACTTCCAGGAGGCCGGCATGACGTGCCACTACATACCGGTCACACCATGGAAGTCCTTCTCGGCCACAAACGGTTAGGACTTCCCGCTAGGAAGAACCGTAGGGACTTGGAACGCGGAGCAGAAATGCCCTCTCACAGGATTTCAGGTGAAGGAGATATTCGCACCCCTAAAAGTGTCACCACCTCAAATACACCGGGGTAAGGTGCCAACTTACCCGGGCTCCTGGAACTGCTGCCCGGCTGAAGCCCAAAATAAAAACCTCATAGGGTTTTTCCTCCAAAACGTCAATGAAGACAGACCTGCCAGCCAGGCCGACGGGGACTTCCAGGAGGCCGGCATGACGTGCCACTACATACCGGTCACACCATGGAAGTCCTTCTCGGGTTGGACCAGGTGCAGCTCCCGCTAGAACGTGCAGCACGTCCTCCTTCACGGTACTCTCGGTTGGACTCGCCAACGTGGCCGAGCTCCTACAACTGCTGGTCGGCCTGGGACTCCAGAAAGAATGCACCAAAGTTCTTTCGTGGAAGTCCAGGTGCACCGGACCGACCAGCCAACGAGGCCGACGGGGACTTCCAGGAGGCCGGCATGACGTGCCACTACATACCGGTCACACCATGGAAGTCCTTCTCGGCCACAAACGGTTAGGACTTCCCGCTAGGAAGAACCGTAGGGACTTGGAACGCGGAGCAGAAATGCCCTCTCACAGGATTTCAGGTGAAGGAGATATTCGCACCCCTAAAAGTGTCACCACCTCAAATACACCGGGGTAAGGTGCCAACTTACCCGGGCTCCTGGAACTGCTGCCCGGCTGAAGCCCAAAATAAAAACCTCATAGGGTTTTTCCTCCAAAACGTCAATGAAGACAGACCTGCCAGCCAGGCCGACGGGGACTTCCAGGAGGCCGGCATGACGTGCCACTACATACCGGTCACACCATGGAAGTCCTTCTCGGGTTGGACCAGGTGCAGCTCCCGCTAGAACGTGCAGCACGTCCTCCTTCACGGTACTCTCGATTGGAGTCGCCAACGTGGCCGAGCTCCTACAACTGCTGGTCGGCCTGGGACTCCAGAAAGAATGCACCAAAGTTCTTTTGTGGAAGTTCAGGTGCAGCGGACCGACCAGCCAACGAGGCCGACGGGGACTTCCAGGAGACACCATGAGAGGGCCGGTGCCTATCGCTCACACCCTGGAAGTCACTCTCGGCCACGAACGGTTAGGACTTCCCGCTAGGAAGAACCGTTGGGACTAGGAACTCAAAACCTAAATGCCCTCTCACAGGATTTCAGGTGAAGGAGATATTCACACCCCTATAAGTGTCACCACCTCAAATACACCGGGGTAAGGTGCCAAAGTACCCGGGCTCCTGGAACTGCTGCCCGGCTGAAGCCCAAAATAAAAACCTCATAGGGTTTTTCCTCCAAAACGTCAATGAAGACAGACCTGCCAGCCAGGCCGACGGGGACTTCCAGGAGGCCGGCAGGAGGTGTCACTACCTACCGGTCACATCATGGAAGTCCTTCTCGGCTTGGAACGGGAGCAGCTCCCGTTTGTACTTCCTATTTCACGGCTTTCGGTAGGAGTCACCGAGGTGGCCGAGCTCGTGCAACTGCAGATCTGCTTGGGACTTCAGAAAATGCCATAAAAAAAAAAATATTTTTTTTATTAAGAAGGTAAAAAAACCCAGCGGGACCGACCCGCGAGCGAGGCCGACGGGGACTTCCAGGAGGTCGGCATGAGGTGGAGGCTCCTACCGCTCTTGCCCTGGAAGTCCGCAGAGGACCGCGGGCGCTGTGGAGCTCCCACAAGGAAGCTGCCGGCATGCAGCAGCTCCCATGGGGCCCCTCTATCCCCCCACGGGTGCAATAGGCAGGCACACGCCGCTCATACTCGGATATGGCTCCCGGCCGCTTTCGGTAGGAGTCACCGAGGTGGCCGGGCTCGTGCAACTCCAGGTGGGCTTGGGACTTCAGAAAATGGCATAAAAAAAAAATTTTTTTTAATTAAGAAGGTAAAATAAAAACAGCGGGACCAACCCGCGAGCGAGGCCGACGGGGACATCCAGGGCAGCGGCGTGAGAGGGCGGCTTGGTGCCGCTATCTCCCTGGAAGCCGCATTCGGCCTAAGCAGGGAACGCCTCCCGCCCTCCTCTCGTCCTGGAAGTGTTGGACTTGGGGGGCGGAGCAAGTTCTCCCTCTCACAGTATTTCAGGCGTAGGAGATATTCACACCCCTAAAAGTGTCACCTCGCCAATTACACCGGTGGGAGGTGCCAAAATGCCCGGCCTCCTGGAACGGCTGCTTGGCTGAAGGCCAAAATAAAAACCTCATAGGGTTTTTTCTCCAAAACGTGAATGAAGACAGACACGCGAGCGAGGCCGAGGGGGAGTTCCAGGAGGTCGGCATGAGGTGGCCGCACCTACCGCTTGAGCCCTGGAAGTCCGTCGCGGACCGGAAGTGCATGTCGGGCGGGTGAACTACGGGACTCGCCGCGGGCGCTGTGGAGCTCCCACAAGGAAGCTGCCGGCATGTACAAGCTCCCACGGGGCCCCTCTATCCCCCCACGGGTGCAAAAGGCCGGCACACGCCGCTGATACGCGGAGCTGGCTCCCGGCCGCTGTCATGCATCACTCGCGGACCGGAAGTGCTTGTCAGCCGGGTGGACACGACGGGACTCGCCGCGGGCGCTGTGGAGCTCGTACAGGGCTGCCCCCGGGCTGGCACAGCTTCCCCATGGCTCCTCTATCCCCCCACGGCTGCAATAGGCAGGCACACGCCGCACACGCCGCTCGTACACGGAGATGGCTCCCGGCCGCTTTCGGTAGGAGTCACCGAGGTGGCCTTGCTCGTGCAAATGCAGGTGGGCTTGGGGCTTCGGAAAATACCATAAAAAAAAAAAGTTTTTTTATTAAGAAGGTAAAAAAAAAAACAGCGGGACCGACCCGCGAGCTAGGCCGACGGGGACTTCCAGGAGGTCGGCATGAGGTGGAGGCTCCTACCGCTCTTGCCCTGGAAGTCCGCAGAGGACCGCGGGCGCTGTGGAGCTCCCACAAGGAAGCTGCCGGCATCCAGCAGCTCCCACGGGGCCCCTCTATCCCCCCACGGGTGCAGAAGGCAGGCACACCGCCGCTGATACGCGGAGCTGGCTCCCGGCCGCTGTCATGCTTCACTCGCGGACCGGAAGTGCTTGTCAGCCGGGTGGACACGACGGGACTCGCCGCGGGCGCTGTGGAGCTCCCACAAGGAAGCTGCCGGCATGTACAAGCTCCTACGGGGCCCCTCTATCCCCCCACAGGTGCAATAGGCAGGCACACACCGCTCATACGCGGAGCTGGCTCCCCGAAGCTGACATGCATCATTGGCGGGGCGGAAGTGCTTGTCAGCCGGGTGGACACAACGGGACTCGCCACGGGCGAACCACAGCTCCCACAAGCTAGCTGCCAGTATGCACAAGCTCCTACGGGGCCCCTCTATCCCCCCACAGGTGCAATAGGCAGGCACACACCGCTCATACGCGGAGCTGGCTCCCCGAAGCTGACATGCATCATTGGCGGGGCGGAAGTGCTTGTCAGCCGGGTGGACACAACGGGACTCGCCACGGGCGAACCACAGCTCCCACAAGCTAGCTGCCGGTATGCACAAGCTCCTACGGGGCCCCTCTATCCCCCCACAGGTGCAATAGGCAGGCACACACCGCTCATACGCGGAGCTGGCTCCCCGAAGCTGACATGCATCATTGGCGGGGCGGAAGTGCTTGTCAGCCGGGTGGACACAACGGGACTCGCCACGGGCGAACCACAGCTCCCACAAGCTAGCTGCCGGTATGCACAAGCTCCTACGGGGCCCCTCTATCCCCCCACAGGTGCAATAGGCAGGCACACACCGCTCATACGCGGAGCTGGCTCCCCGAAGCTGACATGCATCATTGGCGGGGCGGAAGTGCTTGTCAGCCGGGTGGACACAACGGGACTCGCCGCGGGCGCTGCGGAGCTCGTACACGGCTGCCCCCGGGCTGGCACAGCTTCCCCATGGCTCCTCTATCCCTCCACGGCTGCAATAGGCAGGCACACACCGCTCATACACGGAGCTGGCTCCGGCCGCTTTCGGAAGGAGACGCCGACGTGGCCTTGCTCGTGCAACTCCAGGTGGGCTTGAGGCTTCCGAAAATGCCAAAAAAAAAAAAAGATTTTTTTATTAAGAAGGTAGAAAAATCAGCGGGACCGACCCGCGAGCGAGGCCGACGGGGACTTCCAGGAGGTCGGCATGAGGTGGCCGCGTCTACCGCTCGAAACCTGGAAGTCTGCAACGGGCGCTGCGGAGCTCGTACACGGCTGCCCCCGGTCTTGCACAGCTTCCCCATGGCTCCTCTATCCCCCCCATAGGTTCAATATAAAAAAAAACAATTTTAGTCATTATTAACCCCTTCCCGCCATTGGACGTATATGTACGTCCTGGAAAGCATTGACTTCCCGCAAAATGCCGTACAATGTTTGGCACCGGCTCAGAAGCTGAGTCGGTGCCATCATCACCGGATCTCAGCTGTATCTTACAGCTGACATCCGACTGTAACGGTGGGGACCGAACTAGGTTAATAATGACTAAAATTGTTTTTTTTTATATTGCACCCATGGGGGGGATAGAGGAGCCATGGGGAAGCTGTGCAAGACCGGGGGCAGCCGTGTACGAGCTCCGCAGCGCCCGTTGCAGACTTCCAGGTTTCGAGCGGTAGACGCGGCCACCTCATGCCGACCTCCTGGAAGTCCCCGTCGGCCTCGCTCGCGGGTCGGTCCCGCTGATTTTTCTACCTTCTTAATAAAAAAATCTTTTTTTTTTTTTGGCATTTTCGGAAGCCTCAAGCCCACCTGGAGTTGCACGAGCAAGGCCACGTCGGCGTCTCCTTCCGAAAGCGGCCGGAGCCAGCTCCGTGTATGAGCGGTGTGTGCCTGCCTATTGCAGCCGTGGAGGGATAGAGGAGCCATGGGGAAGCTGTGCCAGCCCGGGGGCAGCCGTGTACGAGCTCCGCAGCGCCCGCGGCGAGTCCCGTTGTGTCCACCCGGCTGACAAGCACTTCCGCCCCGCCAATGATGCATGTCAGCTTCGGGGAGCCAGCTCCGCGTATGAGCGGTGTGTGCCTGCCTATTGCACCTGTGGGGGGATAGAGGGGCCCCGTAGGAGCTTGTGCATACCGGCAGCTAGCTTGTGGGAGCTGTGGTTCGCCCGTGGCGAGTCCCGTTGTGTCCACCCGGCTGACAAGCACTTCCGCCCCGCCAATGATGCATGTCAGCTTCGGGGAGCCAGCTCCGCGTATGAGCGGTGTGTGCCTGCCTATTGCACCTGTGGGGGGATAGAGGGGCCCCGTAGGAGCTTGTGCATACCGGCAGCTAGCTTGTGGGAGCTGTGGTTCGCCCGTGGCGAGTCCCGTTGTGTCCACCCGGCTGACAAGCACTTCCGCCCCGCCAATGATGCATGTCAGCTTCGGGGAGCCAGCTCCGCGTATGAGCGGTGTGTGCCTGCCTATTGCACCTGTGGGGGGATAGAGGGGCCCCGTAGGAGCTTGTGCATACTGGCAGCTAGCTTGTGGGAGCTGTGGTTCGCCCGTGGCGAGTCCCGTTGTGTCCACCCGGCTGACAAGCACTTCCGCCCCGCCAATGATGCATGTCAGCTTCGGGGAGCCAGCTCCGCGTATGAGCGGTGTGTGCCTGCCTATTGCACCTGTGGGGGGATAGAGGGGCCCCGTAGGAGCTTGTGCATACCGGCAGCTTGCTTGTGGGAGCTGTGGTTCGCCCGTGGCGAGTCCCGTTGTGTCCACCCGGCTGACAAGCACTTCCGCCCCGCTAATGATGCATGTCAGCTTCGGGGAGCCAGCTCCGCGTATGAGCGGTGTGTGCCTGCCTATTGCACCTGTGGGGGGATAGAGGGGCCCCGTAGGAGCTTGTACATGCCGGCAGCTTCCTTGTGGGAGCTCCACAGCGCCCGCGGCGAGTCCCGTCGTGTCCACCCGGCTGACAAGCACTTCCGGTCCGCGAGTGAAGCATGACAGCGGCCGGGAGCCAGCTCCGCGTATCAGCGGCGGTGTGCCTGCCTTCTGCACCCGTGGGGGGATAGAGGGGCCCCGTGGGAGCTGCTGGATGCCGGCAGCTTCCTTGTGGGAGCTCCACAGCGCCCGCGGTCCTCTGCGGACTTCCAGGGCAAGAGCGGTAGGAGCCTCCACCTCATGCCGACCTCCTGGAAGTCCCCGTCGGCCTAGCTCGCGGGTCGGTCCCGCTGTTTTTTTTTTTACCTTCTTAATAAAAAAACTTTTTTTTTTTATGGTATTTTCCGAAGCCCCAAGCCCACCTGCATTTGCACGAGCAAGGCCACCTCGGTGACTCCTACCGAAAGCGGCCGGGAGCCATCTCCGTGTACGAGCGGCGTGTGCGGCGTGTGCCTGCCTATTGCAGCCGTGGGGGGATAGAGGAGCCATGGGGAAGCTGTGCCAGCCCGGGGGCAGCCCTGTACGAGCTCCACAGCGCCCGCGGCGAGTCCCGTCGTGTCCACCCGGCTGACAAGCACTTCCGGTCCGCGAGTGATGCATGACAGCGGCCGGGAGCCAGCTCCGCGTATCAGCGGCGTGTGCCGGCCTTTTGCACCCGTGGGGGGATAGAGGGGCCCCGTGGGAGCTTGTACATGCCGGCAGCTTCCTTGTGGGAGCTCCACAGCGCCCGCGGCGAGTCCCGTAGTTCACCCGCCCGACATGCACTTCCGGTCCGCGACGGACTTCCAGGGCTCAAGCGGTAGGTGCGGCCACCTCATGCCGACCTCCTGGAACTCCCCCTCGGCCTCGCTCGCGTGTCTGTCTTCATTCACGTTTTGGAGAAAAAACCCTATGAGGTTTTTATTTTGGCCTTCAGCCAAGCAGCCGTTCCAGGAGGCCGGGCATTTTGGCACCTCCCACCGGTGTAATTGGCGAGGTGACACTTTTAGGGGTGTGAATATCTCCTACGCCTGAAATACTGTGAGAGGGAGAACTTGCTCCGCCCCCCAAGTCCAACACTTCCAGGACGAGAGGAGAGCGGGAGGCGTTCCCTGCTTAGGCCGAATGCGGCTTCCAGGGAGATAGCGGCACCAAGCCGCCCTCTCACGCCGCTGCCCTGGATGTCCCCGTCGGCCTCGCTCGCGGGTTGGTCCCGCTGTTTTTATTTTACCTTCTTAATAAAAAAAAATTTTTTTTTTATGCCATTTTCTGAAGTCCCAAGCCCACCTGGAGTTGCACGAGCCCGGCCACCTCGGTGACTCCTACCGAAAGCGGCCGGGAGCCATATCCGAGTATGAGCGGCGTGTGCCTGCCTATTGCACCCGTGGGGGGATAGAGGGGCCCCGTGGGAGCTGCTGCATGCCGGCAGCTTCCTTGTGGGAGCTCCACAGCGCCCGCGGTCCTCTGCGGACTTCCAGGGCAAGAGCGGTAGGAGCCTCCACCTCATGCCGACCTCCTGGAAGTCCCCGTCGGCCTAGCTCGCGGGTCGGTCCCGCTGTTTTTTTTTTTACCTTCTTAATAAAAAAATCTTTTTTTTTTTATGGTATTTTCGGAAGCCCCAAGCCCACCTGCATTTGCACGAGCAAGGCCACCTCGGTGACTCCTACCGAAAGCGGCCGGGAGCCACCTCGGTGTACGAGCGGCGTGTGCCTGCCTATTGCACCCGTGGGGGGATAGAGGAGCCATGGGGAAGCCGTGCCAGCCCGGGGGCAGCAGTGTACGAGCTCCGCAGCGCCGGCGGCGGACTTCCAGGGCTTTAGCGGTATGCGCGGCCAACTCATGCCGTCCTCCTGGAAGTCCCCGTCGGCCTCGCTCGCGGGTCGGTCCCGCTGGGTTTTTTTACCTTCTTAATAAAAAAATATTTTATTTTTTTATGGCATTTTCTGAAGTCCCAAGCAGATCTGCAGTTGCACGAGCTCGGCCACCTCGGTGACTCCTACCGAAAGCCGTGAAATAGGAAGTACAAACGGGAGCTGCTCCCGTTCCAAGCCGAGAAGGACTTCCATGATGTGACCGGTAGGTAGTGACACCTCCTGCCGGCCTCCTGGAAGTCCCCGTCGGCCTGGCTGGCAGGTCTGTCTTCATTGACGTTTTGGAGGAAAAACCCTATGAGGTTTTTATTTTGGGCTTCAGCCGGGCAGCAGTTCCAGGAGCCCGGGTACTTTGGCACCTTACCCCGGTGTATTTGAGGTGGTGACACTTATAGGGGTGTGAATATCTCCTTCACCTGAAATCCTGTGAGAGGGCATTTAGGTTTTGAGTTCCAAGTCCCAACGGTTCTTCCTAGCGGGAAGTCCTAACCGTTCGTGGCCGAGAGTGACTTCCAGGGTGTGAGCGATAGGCACCGGCCCTCTCATGGTGTCTCCTGGAAGTCCCCGTCGGCCTCGTTGGCTGGTCGGTCCGCTGCACCTGAACTTCCACGAAAGAACTTTGGTGCATTCTTTCTGGAGTCCCAGGCCGACCAGCAGTTGTAGGAGCTCGGCCACGTTGGCGACTCCAATCGAGAGTACCGTGAAGGAGGACGTGCTGCACGTTCTAGCGGGAGCTGCACCTGGTCCAACCCGAGAAGGACTTCCATGGTGTGACCGGTATGTAGTGGCACGTCATGCCGGCCTCCTGGAAGTCCCCGTCGGCCTGGCTGGCAGGTCTGTCTTCATTGACGTTTTGGAGGAAAAACCCTATGAGGTTTTTATTTTGGGCTTCAGCCGGGCAGCAGTTCCAGGAGCCCGGGTAAGTTGGCACCTTACCCCGGTGTATTTGAGGTGGTGACACTTTTAGGGGTGTGAATATCTCCTTCACCTGAAATCCTGTGAGAGGGCATTTAGGTTTTGAGTTCCAAGTCCCAACGGTTCTTCCTAGCGGGAAGTCCTAACCGTTCGTGGCCGAGAGTGACTTCCAGGGTGTGAGCGATAGGCACCGGCCCTCTCATGGTGTCTCCTGGAAGTCCCCGTCGGCCTCGTTGGCTGGTCGGTCCGCTGCACCTGAACTTCCACGAAAGAACTTTGGTGCATTCTTTCTGGAGTCCCAGGCCGACCAGCAGTTGTAGGAGCTCGGCCACGTTGGCGACTCCAATCGAGAGTACCGTGAAGGAGGACGTGCTGCACGTTCTAGCGGGAGCTGCACCTGGTCCAACCCGAGAAGGACTTCCATGGTGTGACCGGTATGTAGTGGCACGTCATGCCGGCCTCCTGGAAGTCCCCGTCGGCCTGGCTGGCAGGTCTGTCTTCATTAACGTTTTGGAGGAAAAACCCTAGGAGGTTTTTATTTTGGGCTTCAGCCGGGCAGCAGTTCCAGGAGCCCGGGTAAGTTGGCACCTTACCCCGGTGTATTTGAGGTGGTGACACTTTTAGGGGTGCGAATATCTCCTTCACCTGAAATCCTGTGAGAGGGCATTTCTGCTCCGCGTTCCAAGTCCCTACGGTTCTTCCTAGCGGGAAGTCCTAACCGTTTGTGGCCGAGAAGGACCTCCATGGTGTGACCGGTATGTAGTGGCACGTCATGCCGGCCTCCTGGAAGTCCCCGTCGGCCTCGTTGGCTGGTCGGTCCGGTGCACCTGGACTTCCACGAAAGAACTTTGGTGCATTCTTTCTGGAGTCCCAGGCCGACCAGCAGTTGTAGGAGCTCGGCCACGTTGGCGAGTCCAACCGAGAGTACCGTGAAGGAGGACGTGCTGCACGTTCTAGCGGGAGCTGCACCTGGTCCAACCCGAGAAGGACTTCCATGGTGTGACCGGTATGTAGTGGCACGTCATGCCGGCCTCCTGGAAGTCCCCGTCGGCCTGGCTGGCAGGTCTGTCTTCATTGACGTTTTGGAGGAAAAACCCTATGAGGTTTTTATTTTGGGCTTCAGCCGGGCAGCAGTTCCAGGAGCCCGGGTAAGTTGGCACCTTACCCCGGTGTATTTGAGGTGGTGACACTTTTAGGGGTGCGAATATCTCCTTCACCTGAAATCCTGTGAGAGGGCATTTCTGCTCCGCGTTCCAAGTCCCTACGGTTCTTCCTAGCGGGAAGTCCTAACCGTTTGTGGCCGAGAAGGACTTCCATGGTGTGACCGGTATGTAGTGGCACGTCATGCCGGCCTCCTGGAAGTCCCCGTCGGCCTCGTTGGCTGGTCGGTCCGGTGCACCTGGACTTCCACGAAAGAACTTTGGTGCATTCTTTCTGGAGTCCCAGGCCGACCAGCAGTTGTAGGAGCTCGGCCACGTTGGCGAGTCCAACCGAGAGTACCGTGAAGGAGGACGTGCTGCACGTTCTAGCGGGAGCTGCACCTGGTCCAACCCGAGAAGGACTTCCATGGTGTGACCGGTATGTAGTGGCACGTCATGCCGGCCTCCTGGAAGTCCCCGTCGGCCTGGCTGGCAGGTCTGTCTTCATTGACGTTTTGGAGGAAAAACCCTATGAGGTTTTTATTTTGGGCTTCAGCCGGGCAGCAGTTCCAGGAGCCC
This sequence comes from Rhinoderma darwinii, assembly GCF_050947455.1. Taxonomy (NCBI): domain Eukaryota; kingdom Metazoa; phylum Chordata; class Amphibia; order Anura; family Rhinodermatidae; genus Rhinoderma; species Rhinoderma darwinii. Next base: position 76,827,984 of record NC_134689.1, read on the forward strand.
GGGTAAGTTGGCACCTTACCCCGGTGTATTTGAGGTGGTGACACTTTTAGGGGTGCGAATATCTCCTTCACCTGAAATCCTGTGAGAGGGCATTTCTGCTCCGCGTTCCAAGTCCCTACGGTTCTTCCTAGCGGGAAGTCCTAACCGTTTGTGGCCGAGAAGGACTTCCATGGTGTGACCGGTATGTAGTGGCACGTCATGCCGGCCTCCTGGAAGTCCCCGTCGGCCTCGTTGGCTGGTCGGTCCGGTGCACCTGGACTTCCACGAAAGAACTTTGGTGCATTCTTTCTGGAGTCCCAGGCCGACCAGCAGTTGTAGGAGCTCGGCCACGTTGGCGAGTCCAACCGAGAGTACCGTGAAGGAGGACGTGCTGCACGTTCTAGCGGGAGCTGCACCTGGTCCAACCCGAGAAGGACTTCCATGGTGTGACCGGTATGTAGTGGCACGTCATGCCGGCCTCCTGGAAGTCCCCGTCGGCCTGGCTGGCAGGTCTGTCTTCATTGACGTTTTGGAGGAAAAACCCTATGAGGTTTTTATTTTGGGCTTCAGCCGGGCAGCAGTTCCAGGAGCCCGGGTAAGTTGGCACCTTACCCCGGTGTATTTGAGGTGGTGACACTTTTAGGGGTGCGAATATCTCCTTCACCTGAAATCCTGTGAGAGGGCATTTCTGCTCCGCGTTCCAAGTCCCTACGGTTCTTCCTAGCGGGAAGTCCTAACCGTTTGTGGCCGAGAAGGACTTCCATGGTGTGACCGGTATGTAGTGGCACGTCATGCCGGCCTCCTGGAAGTCCCCGTCGGCCTCGTTGGCTGGTCGGTCCGGTGCACCTGGACTTCCACGAAAGAACTTTGGTGCATTCTTTCTGGAGTCCCAGGCCGACCAGCAGTTGTAGGAGCTCGGCCACGTTGGCGAGTCCAACCGAGAGTACCGTGAAGGAGGACGTGCTGCACGTTCTAGCGGGAGCTGCACCTGGTCCAACCCGAGAAGGACTTCCATGGTGTGACCGGTATGTAGTGGCACGTCATGCCGGCCTCCTGGAAGTCCCCGTCGGCCTGGCTGGCAGGTCTGTCTTCATTGACGTTTTGGAGGAAAAACCCTATGAGGTTTTTATTTTGGGCTTCAGCCGGGCAGCAGTTCCAGGAGCCCGGGTAAGTTGGCACCTTACCCCGGTGTATTTGAGGTGGTGACACTTTTAGGGGTGCGAATATCTCCTTCACCTGAAATCCTGTGAGAGGGCATTTCTGCTCCGCGTTCCAAGTCCCTACGGTTCTTCCTAGCGGGAAGTCCTAACCGTTTGTGGCCGAGAAGGACTTCCATGGTGTGACCGGTATGTAGTGGCACGTCATGCCGGCCTCCTGGAAGTCCCCGTCGGCCTCGTTGGCTGGTCGGTCCGGTGCACCTGGACTTCCACGAAAGAACTTTGGTGCATTCTTTCTGGAGTCCCAGGCCGACCAGCAGTTGTAGGAGCTCGGCCACGTTGGCGAGTCCAACCGAGAGTACCGTGAAGGAGGACGTGCTGCACGTTCTAGCGGGAGCTGCACCTGGTCCAACCCGAGAAGGACTTCCATGGTGTGACCGGTATGTAGTGGCACGTCATGCTGGCCACCTGGAAGTCCCCGTCGGCCTCGGCCACCTGTCGTTAAGCTGTGAGAGGAGCACGTGCTCCCGCGCCGTTTGAGTCTTT
>NC_134689.1:76834665-76839665 GCF_050947455.1 Rhinoderma darwinii
GGTCTAGGGGGAGACCCACTGAAAAGTGGGGCGCCAGTTGTTAAAGTGCCCATCGGGGCTCCGGGAGCTGTACAGGTTGGAAGGTCCTACGCTGCAGCCGCAGCGGGCCCAAGTGTCCCTTTGTCTGCTGGTGCCGTGCATGGTAACTTGCAACGGCGCCTTGCGGAGGCCCTAAGGAGAGGCGAGAGCTCTGTCCAGATAGGGGGTGAGCAGGTTGACCTGTCTTTCTGGTACGAGAAGTACGGACAGGCAGCCTTCCGAGAAAACCAAGGGAAGGGACCACCAGTGTTGTCCCTTCCGACAGGGGGACCCGGGGGTGTCCGCAGGAATGTGGCCCGTCTCCGGTGGGTTGGTAAGGAAGCAAGCCCCCCAAGATCTAAGGTTGTGGAGCTGCTCCTGGAGATGGGGTTCAGGGCTAATGACATCTATGCCCTGATCCATCCCTACGGCACCTCAGTGTTCGATGTCAGTTTCATGACGGCGGAGGGGTTGGAATCCTTCTGGTCCCGTCATGAGCTGGCACGGGCATTGCCCCAGTGGCAGGGTTTCGCCGTTCAAGCCGTTTCGAGGCAGAATGAGGTCATCAAGAGAGTGACCATTTTGACCAATAATGAGTCACTCTCTTGCATTGACATAATGACCTGGGTGGAGAGACATGGCGAGGTCAAAGGAATGCCCCAGAAAAACCGGGATGAGCATGGGATCTGGTCTGGGGCCTGGACCTTTTCCGTAAAATTAAAGGTCCAGGGGAACTCGGTGTCTCACATGCCCTCCTCTGCTTTCCTGGGGAGGGACAGGATCTTGGTCTTTTACCAGGGGCAGCCGAAGGTCTGTCACAAGTGCGGCAGCCCCACACATTTTAGCGCCCAGTGTAAGGAGAAGAGGTGTGCGCTGTGTGGGGCTCTGGGCCATCTTGCCGCCACGTGCAAGGACATAAGGTGCAACCTGTGTGGTGACCTTGGTCACCCCTTTAGCCGCTGTCCGCGCTCCTTCGCTAACCTGGTCTTTAACCCGGTGGCGCCTGGTCTGGCTAGTGGCAGTGGTCAAGGTCACGGTGTCGCTGGGGAAGGGGCTGGTGAGGATGGAGGGGTGATAGGGTCGAGGAAGGTAAGGACCCTGCCTTCTTCCAAATTTAGGAGGCAGGAGTGCCGTCGACTTGAGAGGGAGCAGGAGGGGCCCCAAAGCCATGGGGTTCAGTCTGCCGTCCCTCAGGAGGCTGGCATGTCTGCGGAGGCCCTTGGGGATGGTGGGGTAGAGGAGGAGATCAGGAGACTGGTCAGGAGGAGAGGAGAAGCCCCCTCTAGTGAGTCCTCATACTATGGTAGTTTGGATGAGGACGAAGTAAAGGGGCAAGATAAGAGAAAAGACACTGGTAGGAAGGCCCTGTATAAGACCAAAGGGGCCCCGTTAAAAACATCCAAGACCGGCCAGATCCCAAAGGAGGGTTTGACTGGCTCCCCCCTGATAGGGCTCTCCAACCGGTACCAGGCCCTTCGGGAGGACATCTCCTCCTCTTCGGAAGAAGGGGAGGGCGAGGGTGAGGTACCGGTGCGAAGGTCGGGTCCTTCGGGAGGTGCTGGACCCTCGAACCAGGTAGTGGGCCGAATACCTGAGGAAGGGGTTGTCACGGCACTGGTGGACAAAGGGGGAGGTGGGGAAATGGGGGAGGTAGTGGGGGAGGGGGATGGGAGTGTAAATAATATTGTTAAAAATGTTGTGGACTCACTTTCTCCTCTTTTGGTTCTAGATGGAAAAGACCTTTCCAAAGGCATGGATCTCTCGGGTGCGAGTCTCAAGAGAGGCAACGAGGATTCCCCGGACCCAGATAGCGACGGGCTAACTGGGGGAGGGAAGAAGCTAGCGGTCGACCTCGATCACTCTTGATGGCGGTACCTACTCCGTTGACCCTGGCGAGTATTAATGTCGCCAGCATTAGGTCAGATGCGGCCAGATTCACGGCCTTTGATTTTCTCGGCCGGGTTGAGGCCGATGTTTTATTTTTGCAGGAGACCAGGGTGCCAGACCTGGCATCTGTCCATATGGCCAGGAAGGAGTGGAGGCATGGGCCATCTTACTGGTCTCTTGCGGCCGAGCCGTATAGCGGAGTAGCTGTCCTTTTCAGGACGGCGGAGGTAAAATGCCGACGAGTAATCGAGGTAGAAATGGGGAGGTGTCTGGTCCTGGACGTCTTCATGAAGGGGCAAGAGCTTAGGCTCATAAACATCTATGGTCCACAAACCAAGTGGGACCGCAAGTGCCTCTTTATGAAGATCAAGCCTTTTCTTTTTACCAGCCGCCAAGTGGTCTTTGGAGGAGACTTCAATACGGTTGTGAGACAGAAGGATCGGAGGGGCTCCAAAGACAGGCTGGGCTATGACAGCGTCGCTTTGAATAGCATAGTCAGTGAGGCTCGTCTGGTGGATGTCCACATTAGGCACACCCCGGACCACAGTGGTTTCACATACCATAGGGGTAGTCAGATTAGGTCTAGAATAGACAGGTTTTATTTGAAGGAGGAGGCTGTCTCCTCACCACTTGTGGTTGTGGAGGTAGAATTCTCCGATCACTGTTTAATTGTTTTTTCTTTGAACGTTGCAGAGACCCATCGGATGGGAAGGGGCTTTTGGAGATTGAATTCGGCACTCCTGGAAGAAGCGGACGTCAGACAGTCCTTTGAGGATTTTCTGCAGAGCCAGGTACCCCTTTTGGGCCTTTGTAACAGTAAGTCAGAGTGGTGGGAGATGCTCAAGAAACGCGCGGCAAAATTCTTCCGCCAGCTTTCCAACTTTAGGAGCCTGGCCGGACACTGTCTGTACCAGGACCTAAGAAGGAAACTCGAGCAGCTGGTCTCGACAGGGGGTAGCCGTAAGGATATCTCCTGTGTGAAATCATTGCTCAAGAGGTGTCAGTACGATAGGCACACATCCTTAGTTTTTGAGAGGGATTTCGGGAAGTATCGCTCGCCTGACCCTTACAAGAACTGTAGGATGTCAGTGGATTGCAAGTATGTGGCAGGACTGATCGACAGTACGGGATCCCTGAACAGGTCCAAATCAGGGATTCTGGAGGTGGTCAGATCCTTCTACTCACACCTCTTGAGTAAGAAGGAACTAGATCGAGACAAGATGTCGGCTTTCCTGGCTGAAACCATTCCGGAGCCAGGGATAAGCCCCTCTCTTGGCGTTTTGACAGAGGAAATCAAGGAAGGGGAAGTAAAGAGGGCGATTGAAGGGCTTGCTCTTAAGAAATCGCCGGGACCGGATGGCTTAACGTCCGAGTTTTACAAGACCTTTGGGGAAGCTTTGATTCCCCTCTTGACTGGGGTTTTTAATGAGTGTCTATCCTCGGGCACTCTACCAAAGTCAATGTGTAGGTCAGCCTTGATTCTGTTGTCAAAGGGTAAAGATCCGTCCCGTGTTGAGAACTGGCGTCCCATAGCGCTTCTCAATACGGACCGGAAGATTCTGGCTAAGATACTGTTCAACAGGTTGGTCGAGTTTGCACCGCGGCTCCTTTCGGGTGTCCAGCACTGCACTGTCCCGGGTCGTAGCACCTTTAGTGCTGTCCTGGGTGTCAGGGAGGCGGTGGAGCAGGGCAGAGCTGGGCACTGGAAGGGGTACATGCTGTCCTTGGATCAGGCAAAAGCGTTTGACAGAGTTGATCATGAGTATCTCTGGTCCACCCTTTTGAGATACGGTCTGCCTGGGGGGTTTGTGAATTGGCTGCAAACATTGTATGCAGGGGCTGAGACTTTCCCACTGGTGAACGGTTGGGTTGGTCGTCCTTTTGGGGTGGACTCTGGTGTCCGTCAGGGTTGTCCTCTTAGCCCGCTGCTATACGTGTTCGCGATCGACCCCTTCCTTGTGAGGGTTGACCGCGGGCCGTTGGTGGGTGTGAGGATGGACTTGGCGGTCGAGGAGTCTGTCGTAAGGACGATAGCGTACGCCGACGATGTCACTATCTTCGTCTCCTCGCAAGGGGAGGCGGAATGGGTGATGTCTGAGGTAGATCGCTACTCGGACGCGTCTGGGTCCAAGATCAATCTGGATAAGTGCGAAAGTCTCTGGTTGGGAGTGGGGGACCCAGATTTTTGTCTCCCAGACACCCTCCCTGTGCCCCAAGACACTGCAAAAGTTCTGGGCATAGATTTCGGCAGAGGAGACTATCCTACTCAAAATTGGGAGAGCAGACTGCAGATTGCCACCAAAAAGGTGAACCAGTGGAAAGGTTGGACTTTGACCTTCAGGGAAAGGATCAACTTGGGCAAAACATACCTGCTCCCGTTGTTTATTTATCTGGGCAGCATTTGTATCTTGCCAGAACCCTTCTGGACACGAATCTACAGCCTGTTTTTCCAACTGTTGTGGGGAAACAGGCTGAACCTAGTTAAGAGAGAGGTGACTTACCTAACAAGGAGACAAGGAGGGTTGGGTATGGTCAACCCGGTAGTGTTCCTGGTGGACACCTTTCTTAAATGTAACGTGGCAATCCTCTACAAAGAGAGGGCTCCTTTGTGGGTAGTTTCATGCAAGGTGTGGTTTCAGCCGTTCTTCCAGGAATGGGAGAACGGAGGGCGAGTGAAGGATCTTCGATCGCAGCGGGGGCATCTCCCGGCTTACGTTGCCCCGGTTCTGAAGGTTGTCCGCCGATGGTGTCTGGAGAAGGATGAGGTGATTGCGCTGCCGAGGAAACTCCTCGACAATAGGGTGATCACCTCCTATTTCCAGGCATCATTGGCCCTCAAGGACTGCCCAGGTAGGGATCTGAGGGAGGGACTAACATTGTTGAATTCAAATAGGATCCCCCAGAAGTATTGGGACTTGACCTGGCGCTGCTTCCATGGTAAGTTATATGTGAGGGGAAATTTGAAGTACAGGAACTCTGATGAAAGGGATTGTCCCCGGGAGGAGTGTGGCGACACGCTGGAAAGCATGGAGCACTTCCTGCTTCAGTGTCCCCTCAATATAGAGGTGTACAAACAGGTGGGAATCTCCATCGGG
>NC_134689.1:78949665-79092165 GCF_050947455.1 Rhinoderma darwinii
TTTTGAACCCATATGGAAAAAATCAGGAACAGGTGATGCATAGAACATGCTGTGTTCTGTACATTTTAAAAATGTTCTATGTGAATGGAAAATCCTATTTACAATTTATTATTTAATGTTACAAAAATGCAGAAGAGAAAACAACTTGCTTCCCTGAAGTCTGTCAGCAAATATGTCCTATATTGGCAGCCCGTTACTGCAACGCAATAGGCAGCGTACAGGCTGTGGCAAGTAGTGGCCTGTGTTCTGCTGTCTCACAGAGAAAAAATTTAGATCTACTGCCGATTTGCTCTATTGTCTGAAAAATACTGCTAATAAATGGGAACAATTAAAATAAAATAGGTATACAAGAGAACTGTTGTATATGCAATTACCTGTTCACCAAATATAAACTTCTGCTTTAAAACGTCACTATCATTACATTTTTTATTACATAAATGAATACTTTACCTCAGTTTACAATGATTCATTTAGTACTTTATTGAAATAGGATTCTAAGTTCTTTTTTATTAATGCAGATATATAAATGTCTGCAGCACAAGACTGCCACTAGGGGGAGCAACCTGAAGATGAAATTATACAACTTTCATTTAGATGAATTGAATGGAATTGCTTTTTAGTGGCAGAAAATTTCTGTAGCAAAATCCGCCATGTGTGGCTGCACCCAGAGCCTGTAGAAATCTGTCTTACATAAGGAGAAATGATTTATTGAAGTAGAGCTTAGAACTGTATTTCAATATTGTATTAAATTCGTGTAAATCGGTACATTTATTTATGGAACAAAGTGTAGAATGGAAGTGAAACCGTAACTGAAACTTTGTTTGGCACTATTTTCAGTCCTTGTGGAAAGGATGTGGTGGGCAGAGCTTGTGAGCAGCTCTCTTCCAATAAGTGATCTATTCCTCTGTACCCGCTGTCCTATCCGCTCATGGGCATCTTATAGATACCTTCCTGTTCTTACTGGCATAGTTACACCCAGTGATTGACTGCAGCGGTCACGTGCTGTATGGCACACCAACACTGCTAGCATGTAAACAAAGACCACAGAGCATCGGCGCTGGAGCAGTGGGAAATTGAATAGCTTATTGTTTTTTTGATTGTTTTTTTTTAAACCAAAACATTTTTACATATTCTGACGCCAGTTTTTTTTTTTTCTTCTGTTTTTCACATTATAAACAAGACACAAATGCTACAGTTATCTATGTAATATATCCGAGTGGATTGTTCTAATGCCAGAAGACAGCGACCTTTGTAGATTAAATAAAATGTTGAGGGGTTGCTGCATTATATTATTTTAACAATATACATATAACATCTGCAAATTCATCATTCTTGTTTAGCTAATGCCTTATCTAGCTTTATGTGAAGGGAACAGAAAACAACGAGGACTGTCACCCCGAGTCTAAATATGTTCAACATTACTCTAAAAGACATTTAAAATTAGTTTTGAATTGAAAATAAATAGTATAATTCACCAATGCAACGTGGAATTCATTCTCACATGATTAGGTTTCCATCTGAGTCTTACCTTATCTTAATAATAGTAATGGTATTTTACATTGGATCCGTTTCACAAGCCATTTTCTAAATTTGTGCTTTTTACACTGCTTCATGTTACTTAATTTTATGTTTGTGTTTCTTGGAGAACTGACAGGAAAATGTTCCGCTATTAAGTGGAGACCCTGTTCAGAAAGGGGTTATGTAGTGCCTGCACATAGCCTTAAAACAAACCTTTGAGAATTGACCTTTGGGGGTTTAATGGGAAGTTAGTTGAGGGTGAACGAATTTGCTTTGTCTTTTTGTCTATTTCCACTTTGATTTATATCATATATTGATTTATATATTATGCACATATGTTGGGAGATGTTCTTCTAACATAGTTTACGAGGTTGTATGATAAGAAGTGAAAATCACTAATAAAGGAAATACAATGGGGCATACTAAACAGCATGGTATTTAGTGTAGGCATCTGCGTCATATTTAAAAAGGCCACTTGCCGAGATTTTGTGCATATTTTTCTCATTTTAGGCAGTTTTCTGTTAGGGTGTGTTGCCCCATTTGTCAGAAACATGCAGTACATTTTCTAAAGCGTGTGCAACGTTTTCTACACCAGGAAATTTTATTTATATTGTCATCGTATTGTACATTGTAGAAGGTTTGTGTAGTATGTGCGCCAAATACACATTATGTCCATGCAACATTCTTAAACAGTGTAGTTTTTAATGAATTGTTTTTTTACCGAGCGGATACGAAAAGAAAAAAGATAAAAACAAGATTAAATTTGTTTACATAAATGACGTTTTTGTTGCAGACTTTCATAGCAGATTCAGTACAATGCATGTGCTTAGTGTTTCGCCAAACGCATAGGGAAAAAAAAATCTGTGCGGATTTGAGGGCATAACGCAGATTTTAAAATCCGCAGCATGCTCTATTCTGGTGCAAGATTAATTCCTCATTTTGCACGCATGTAACCATCTAACATGTTTTATACTCGGTTCACACTGTGTGCTTTTATTGCGTTTTATAAATGTTTTTTTTTTTTTGTTTTGATAGATAAACTCACATGTCTCAATGGGAGTTTATCAACCAAAACAAAAAACACGTAAAAATGCAACAAAAACACACAGTGTAAACCCAGCCTTACAGCGGTATTGCCATCTCACGTTATGGCACATCGCTAAGATATACAGAAGAAAATACAGAAGCCAGATGTTTGCTGGGTGTGAATAGAAAATTCATTTTCACACAGAACCTTTTTTTTATACATTTTTATTTGGTTGGGAGTCCCGAAAACTTTTTTCGCAACAAACGCCAGGTGTTTTTGTCCCACAGACCATAATTTTGCTAAACACTCCTTTGAAAATATTTGTTTTTTGTGTGTTTTTTTTATTGCAGTCTTTCCTGTTTTGTTGTGAAGGAGGCTTTTTGTTTAGGATTTTGCAGCTACAACAAAAAATCAATCTGCTAAGAAAGGGCCAGCAAATGTGGGGTTAATTTATAACATTATATTAATTTGTTCCATACTGGGATGACTATTGCATATGTGTTGATGCGTTTATGCTCACTCCAAGGGGAACACATGCATGCAACCACAAAAATGAAATGTGCTACACATTAATTTTCACTTTCTTTGCTTGTTCCAAGTTTGTCTTTTTATAAAGGAGACAACAAGCTCCGCAATAGAGAACAGTATGTTTAAAATTAGTACATAGAAAAATACATATCTGGAGTCATTTTATATGTATATATGTCTGCAAAGACGCAATATTTATAGAATAAAAATGTATAAATAATCCAATATATTTTCCATGCTTCATGAGTGCTAGTGATTTAAATAGCTGCATATATATGTGTGTGTGTGTGTATGTATATATATATATATATATATATATATATATATATATATATATATATATATATATATATATATATATATATATATATATATATATATATATATATAAACTTTCAAATGAAGAGACCGCACTCCAGGGAAAAAGGTGATGTGTTTATTCACCCCATAGGCAGGCAACGTTTTGATCCGTCTCAATGGGATCTTTGTCAAGCCTTGCCAAAGATCCTATTGAAACGGATCGAAACGTTGCCGGCCTATGGGGTGAATAAACACATCACCTTTTTCCCTCGAGTGCGGTCTCTTCATTTTGAAATTTTTGGTATTGACAAGGGTTCTTAGCCTCAACCCAGGCTGTAGCTGTGCTGTTTTCTTCTTTTTTTCATTTTATATATATATATGTATGTTTGTATATATATATACAAACATACATATAGGCAGTTAGGTCCAGAATTATTTGGACAGTGACACAATCTTCATGATTTGGGCTCTGCATGCCACCACATTGGATTTGAAATGAAACAGCTGAGATGCACTTGAAATGTAGACTTTCAGGTTTAATTCAAGGGGTTGAACAAAAATATCCTGTGAGACGTTTAGGAATTGCAATCATTTTTCTACACAGCCTCCTCATTTCAGGGGCTCAAAAGGAATTGGACAAATTAACATTACCATAAATAAAATGTTTTGTTTTGTAGAGAATCCTTTGCAGGCAATGACTGCCTGAAGTCTGGAACCCATGGACAACACCAAACGCTGGGTTTCCTCCCTTGTGATGCTTTGCCAGGCCTTAAACTGCATCTGTCTTCAGTTGTTGCTTGTTTGTGGGTCTTTCTGCCTTAAGTTTTGTCTTAAGCAAGTGAAATGCATGCTCAATCGGGTTTAGATCTGGTGATTGACTTGGCCATTGCAGAATATTCCACTTCTTTGCCGTAAAAACCTCCTGGGTTGGTTTGCAGTATGTTTTGGGTCATTGTCCATCTGTACTGTGAAGCGACGTCCAATCAACCTTGCTGCATTTGGTTGAATCTGAGAAGAAAGTATATCCCTGAACACTTCAGAATTCATCCGGCTTCTTCTGTCTTCAGTAAACACTAGTGACCCAGTGCCTTATTAGTTTCATCTGTCCAAAGAATGCTGTTCTAGAACTGGCTGGCTTCTTTAGATGTTCTTTGGCAAAGTCTAATCTGGCCTTTCTATTTTTGAGGCTGATTAATGGTTTGCACCTTGTGGTGAACCCTCTGTATTTGCTCTCATGAAGTCTTTCTTCTCTTTATGGTAGACTTAGATACTGATACACCTACTTCCAGGAGAGTGTTCTTCACTTGGGTAGATGTTGTGAAGGGGTTTTTCTTCACCATGGAAAGCATTCTGGGATCCACCACTGTTGTCTTTCTTAGACGTACAGGCCTTTTGGAGTTCACGAGATCACCAGTGCGCCTTTTTTTTTTCAAGAATGCGCGAAACTGTTTATTTGGAGACTCCTATAATTTGTGCTATCTCTCTGATGGATTTCTTTGTTTTTTTCAACATAACGATGGTCTGTTTCACTTGTATTGAGAGCTTCCTTGACCTCATGTTGTGGGTTCACAGCAACAGCTTCCGAATGAAAATACCACACCTGGAATCAACTCCAGACCTTTTACCTGCTTAATTGATGATGGATTAACGAGGCAATAGCCTATGCAGGCAATTAAATAGCTTTTGAGATAATTGTCCAATTAACTTTCGTCCCTTGAAAAAGAGGCAGCTACATATTAAACAGCTGTAATTCCTAAACCCTTCCTCAAATTAGGATGTGAATGCCCTCAAATTAAAGCTGAGTCTGCACTTTAAGCCCATATTGATTATATAACTGTATATTCAATATGTTTTGGTAAACTGCTAAAATGCCAAAACTAATGTCACTGTCCAAATAATTCTGGACCTAACTGTATACAGTGAAGGAAATAAGTATTTGATCCCTTGCTGATTTTGTACGTTTGCCCACTGTCAAAGTCATGAACAGTCTAGAATTTTCAGGCTAGGTTTATTTTACCAGTGAGAAATAGATTATATATATATATATATATATATATATATATATATATATATATATATATAAAAAAAAAAGAAAATCACATAGTCAAAATTATATATATTTATTTGCACTGTGCACAGAGAAATAAGTATTTGATCCCCTACCAACCATTAAGAGTTCAGCCTCCTCCAGACCAGTTACACGCTCCAAATCAACTTGGTGCCTGCATTAAAGACAGCTGTCTTAAATGGTCACCTGTATAAAAGACTCCTGTCCACAGACTCAATTAATCAGTCTGACTCTAACCTCTACAACATGGGCAAGACCAAATAGCTTTCTAAGGATGTCAGGGAGAAGATCATAGACCTGCACAAGGCTGGAATGGGCTACAAAACCATGAGTAAGACGCTGGGTGAGAAGGAGACAACTGTTGGTGCAATAGTAAGAAAATGGAAGACATACAAAATGACTGTCAATCGACATCGATCTGGGGCTCCATGAAAAATCTCACCTCGTGGGGTATCCTTGATCCTGAGGAAGGTGAGAGCTCAGCCGAAAACTACACGGGGGGAACTTGTTAATGATCTCAAGGCAGCTGGGACCACAGTCACCAAGAAAACCATTGGTAACACATTACGCCGTAATGGATTAAAATCCTGCAGTGCCCGCAAGGTCCCCCTGCTCAAGAAGGCACATGTACAGGCCCGTCTGAAGTTTGCAAATGAACATCTGGATGATTCTGAGAGTGATTAGGAGAAGGTGCTGTGGTCAGATGAGACTAAAATTGAGCTCTTTGGCATTAACTCAACTCGCCGTGTTTGGAGGAAGAGAAATGCTGCCTATGACCCAAAGAACACCGTCCCCACTGTCAAGCATGGAGGTGGAAACATTATGTTTTGGTGGTGTTTCTCTGCTAAGGGCACAGGACTACTTCACCGCATCAATGGGAGAATGGATGGAGCCATGTACCGTCAAATCCTGAGTGACAACCTCCTTCCCTCCACCAGGACATTAAAAATGGCTCGAGGCTGGGTCTTCCAGCACGACAATGACCCGAAACATACAGCCAAGGCAACAAAGGAGTGGCTCAAAAAGAAGCACATTAAGGTCATGGAGTGGCCTAGCCTGTCTCCAGACCTTAATCCCATCGAAAATTTATGGAGGGAGCTGAAGATCCGAGTTGCCAAGCGACAGCCTCAAAATCTTAATGATTTACAGATGATCTGCAAAGAGGAGTGGGCCAAAATTCCATCTAACATGTGTGCAAACCTCATCATCAACTACAAAAAACGTGGCACTGCTGTGCTTGCCAACAAGGGTTTTGCCACCAAGTATTAAGTCTTGTTTGCCAAAGGGATCAAATACTTATTTCTCTGTGCACAATGCAAATAAATATATATAATTTTGACTACGTGATTTTCTTTTTTTTTTTTTAATATAATCTATCTCTCACTGGTAAAATTAACCTAGCCTCAAAATTCTAGACTGTTCATGTCTTTGACAGTGGGCAAACTTACAAACTCCTTGAAACGAACCAATTGGGACATATCCCTGAAAGAAATATTGTACTCAAGATGAAAAGTACAAAAAAATATCTTTATTAAATATAATGACAAAATAACACAATAATAGGAAAAAGAGGAATGATACAACATATACGGAGACATAAACAGCAGGGTCAGATGTACAAGACCATGACCGACAGAATCAACCGTCCACTAATGACCTAAAACACGCTCAGATGATACTAAGTAACACACAAGCCCAGGGGTGTATAATGTGACATATGGCACAATATTGCTGGCAAAAAATTCCCGTGTACAGAGATAATAACCTATACACAGACAGAACCTACACAGTATATGATAGCATATAGAAAAAGCAATGTGCATGTGGCAATCTACATGTAATAATACATCAAGGCCAGTACGATAGGTAAAGGGGGCATCTGAATAGGTATGCATCCAATGGAACGTACAATGCTGGCACAAGAAACAATGCGGATACCAATGTATATCAGAAGATGTAATAGGACGTGCAGTGCTAGCACAGGAAACAATGTATATCAGAAGGTGTAGCAGCTCAGATAGCAAAAAAAGAAAAAACTGCCATAGCTAAACCGAATGAACACATACCCTGAGACATGTTGAGGAGCGTGAGGGGTCAGAAGAGCTGGATGGGTGAACAGACAGCATTGTTTCTTGTGCCAGCATTGTACGTTCCATTGGATGCATACCTATTCAGATGCCCCCTTTACCTATCGTACTGGCCTTGATGTATTATTACATGTAGATTGCCACATGCCCATTGCTTTTTCTATATGCTATCATATACTGTGTAGGTTCTGTCTGTGTATAGGTTATTATCTCTGTACACAGGAATTTTTTGCCAGCAATATTGTGCCATATGTCACATTATACACCCCTGGGCTTGTGTGTTACTTAGTATCATCTGAGCGTGTTTTAGGTCATTAGTGGACGGTTGATTCTGTCGGTCATGGTCTTGTACATCTGACCCTGCTGTTTATGTCTCCGTATATGTTGTATCATTCCTCTTTTTCCTATTATTGTGTTATTTTGTCATTATATTTAATAAAGATATTTTTTTGTACTTTTCATCTTGAGTACAATATTTCTTTCAGGGATATGTCCCAATTGGTTCGTTTCTAGGTTTAATTGTTATAGGGGACCCCATTACATGCCATTCTATTGGTGTGAGGTTTTTGGTTAGGTTGTCTAAACTTACAAACTCCGCAAGGGATCAAATACTTATTTCCTTCACTGTGTGTGTATGTATATATATATATTCGCATTGGGAAAGTCTTCAGACCCTTTAAATTTTTTCACATTTTGTTATGTTGAGGGCTTGTGCTAAATAAAATAAAAAATCATGTTTTTAGCCATCAAACAGAATGTTAGTAATATTTGCTAATTTATTGAAAAGGAATAACTAAAATATTGCATTGACATAAGTATTCAGACCCTTTACTCAGTACTTAGTTGAAGCACCTTTGGCAGCGATAACAGCCTCCAGTCTTCTTGGGTATGATGCCACAAGGTTTGTAGACCTGGATATGGGGATTTTCAGCTATTCTTCTCTGCAGATCCTCTCAAGCTCTGTCAGGTTGGATGGGGACCGTCGGTGGACAGCCATTTTCAGGTCTTTCCAGAGATGTTCCATTGGGTTCAAGTCAGGGCTCTGGCTGGGCCACTCAAGGACATTCACAGAGTTGTCCCAAAGCCACTCCTGTGTTGTCTTGGCTTTGTGCTTGGGATTATTGTCTTGTTGGAAGGTGAACTTCGGCTCAGTCTTAGGTCCAGAGCACTCTGGTTCAGGTTTTCATTAAGAATTTATCTGTACTTTGCTACATTCATCCTTCCTTCGACCCTGTGTTTTTTTTTTTTCATGCAGTAGTGCATTGCAGTTTTCCATAGACACTGGTTTTTGCTCTGTGGTTGCAGTAGAACTTTGTGCAGCACTACAGTTCAGTCTGAACTTAGTTTGACGCGTGGGCTACACACACATTTTTTTGTAGTGTGACAGCACATTTTGCAAGATATTTGACAGTTCATAGGAATACACTGAACCTCTTGTACATGGAACATTCATGAGATTTTTATTAATCCTTTGACAAAATATAAAGGAAAATTACATTGGGTAAAAAAATCTGCACACAAATTGCATGAATTTTACACGAAAGCTGCACAACAGTTAGTAATGAAGCTGTCGAGTGCAACAGTTGAAACTGGAACTGTCGTCTGACAAATGTCTGTGTATAGCCTCAGCCCTGCAGAGCTAAATACATGTGCATTTTAATGAATGTTGAGCATTTTGTAAAGACTTTTTTCACTTTCACATTAAGGCTGGAGCCACACACAGACTTTTTGTAGCGTGACATTCCAATTTAAATTTGCACGCACATTTTCTTTTTCACTCCAAACCCGCATTTAGGCCTGTGTTGTGAATAAGAGGAACTGTCACAACAATAAACTTCCATTTATCCATACCTAATGCAAGTATATAATAGTCGAGTTAATTAAAATCTTTGTTTTATGTGCACACCCAATGTAATATCAATTCTGCAATTTGGTCCCCAAGCTTCTACAAATCTGTTCTGGTAGCCACAATCCCCATGGTCTACCCTTGGTGACCAGTTACTGAACTATAAACAATATGTAGTTCTCAAACCATATACAATATGCTGTTAATCCTGTGTAGATTCATACAGGTTGTTAAAAAGTTAATATATGCTGCAAATAATTATATCCGTGAAAGGTGGAAACACTTTTTTGTAGTCATAGATTTTACCATAGTAGCATATAATGTCAGCAACATAATAAGCCATTATTTTTTATAAGTTATAGGTGAGCACAAAAATGAATGCTTTGTGTTGACTATTCCTAAAATGCCAAAGGTCTAAAATGTTGGCAGATTATTTCAAATGGCATTTTATCTCTTATAATTTAGATGTATAAACAAGAGGAGACTCCTACCACCCAGATTGTGTGTTGATACTACACAGAAGATGTTATCCTGATAACTGCAATGCATGTTACACAAGAGCATGTTTTTCTTCTGATATCAAAGCAGTAGGAATAAGGTTGTACGGTTTCATTGCCAGGCGCTCTATAATAAACACGTTGAGGCTGCCAACAGTTTATGTATTAGTGATTAGAAATATTCTACATGTGGATATTTTACATCCTTCATTTATTTCCTAGCTTCATCATCCGTGTCATCACCCATCATGGTGACCATTATATTGGCTATATTTGTCTTTGTAAAAAAAAAACAAACTGTTTTGTTGTCACTAGTATCTTAACATTCTTTTTTTTTTTATTTGGCTTTATTTATTATTTGGAAGAAATTAGCGTTTTCATGTTTTTAATAAAAAGTTAATAAATTATAGTATCGAGCTAAGAAATATAACAATAATGTCGGCTGAAAAGCAGCGCACACAACACAAGTATACATAGATAGATATATGTACATACTTTTCTATATACCTGTGGATAAATAATGCACGGCAAGCATAATAAATACAGGCTTGCATAAAGGCAACCCAATGATTATAGGAATGTCAGGGTGGTCTCGGGGAAACAGCTGACCAGAGTCTTGCATGGCTTCATCGTCTGCTGGACACATTTCAACAAGACTTCCTAACTCTTTTTCGTCACACTATTCCTATAGCAGAGCTGCTGGCTCTGGAAAATATCTCATGCGTCTTGGCAATGTTTCTTAAAATGTTTCAATGAGTTTATAAAGTAGATCGTTTGGGTCTCTTGATGTTGTGGCTGTGTATTCTTATTTGCAAGTCATCTCTATAAATAATAATGTAGAATAATAATAAAAATACATTTTGGCATTTGTGTAAGAAACTCGGGGAGAAAGAATAAAATAGAAATATATGACCCTGGCTATGACGTGGTTAAGCTACCTTATAGTTTAAAGCCAGTAGTGCATTTAAAAACAACTTTGTAATAGCGGACACCATTTATCACAGTGGAATACACATATAAAAATGAAATGTTGTGACCGTATGTGATGTAAGTGTGGCACAGGCTCTTGGGGTCAGTCAACACAAGAGTCTTTTAACGCGGAAAACGCGCTAAAAACCGTCCGAATATGCCTCCCATTGATTTCAATGGGAGGCGGAGGTGTTTTTTTCCCGCAAGCGGAAAAAACGTCTTACGGGAAAAAGAAGCGACATGCCCTATCTTTGGGCGTTTATGTATCTGTCCTCCTATTGACATCAATGGGAAGCAGAGAATGCGTATTTTGCGACGTTTTTGTCCGTGGCGCTCAACGGGCGCGAGCGAAAAACGCTGCAAAAAAATGCCTCGCAAAAACCCGGCAAACGGCGTGCAGGCAGATCAAAATCTGCCTCAAAATGCGAAATGGAAATTTGAGGCAGAATTTTCTGCCTGCAAAAAACTCCATGTGAACATAGAATTAAAGATTTTGTAGAAGTGAAATCTGCATGTTGGCTTTTATGTTTATCCGTCTGCCCCTGGTGAAATGGAGAGGCAAGAACACAAGTAACGCCGTGCAATACCGTATCGGACCACAGGATAGGTTTGGTATAAATAGTTTTTTGCTCTGTTGTGTCTATTGATAGACACAACACTAGTGATGGACTCATAGAATAAAACGTCTCTGTGTCGCAGGTGTGTCCTGGTAGTCTGGCGATTCTGTTGCTGTGAATCCTCGCACTTTTTGTTGGCAAGTGGAGTACATGGTATTTTCAAAAGCATTGATGTCAGAAAATGGGTTATCCCAAGAGAAAATAGCGTGATGAATGCCCAAGCTTTAAAAACTTCAAGAAGCTTTATATGAAGTGTTTTGATGCTGGACTAGTCTTTTCTCAAGTACTTAAAAAAGACGGTAGCCCAATGTCGAAATGTGTCATATGAATAAAGTTCCTTTAAGTTTTTACCTCTTGGATGGTTATATCATCATTTTATCTGGAAATAACCAATCTCCTGGCATCAGCGCTTTTGAAAATACCCTGGACGCCACTTGCCTGGTAAAATGAGGTATCTTTTATTAAAAAGGATTATTTCATGTATCTAGTTGTGAGTGAATGTACAAGCTCCCGGAATCTGAAGGGCTTGCATGTTCACCAGGAAACATCTTTAAGCAATTAGAAGTCATTGTTAACAATATAATGTTTGTTGGTAACAATGGAAATGGTTGTGCTGTGTTCTACATCTCATGTACTACATGATAGATTGTGTAAATGACTGTATTTGACAACATCAGCCTGCTAAATCTGCCACCCTTCTGCATGATTTATGAGCCTCACCTCTCACTAAACACCCACACTGAACACATAATAGTTGCATGAATATGTTTGAAAACCTGATCATTGTTGTTTTCGGTGTCGTCAGTAGACCTTATAATGCTGGTAGGCAAGACGCCTCTGTATAGTGTAAACAAAAGCAAAACAGTCCAGTAAGGTGGTCCCCTTTGTGTAATCGTATATACATTCTTTATCCCTTAATTGATTTTTGTACCTTTTTATAGCTGTGACCAAATAATAGATATAAATGTCTTTCTAATGCAATAATCAATATTTTAAACACCCGTTCATAATTTAATAATAATGCTTAATGATTACATAGACAGAGTTTTTATAAGTTATGGCTAAAAAAAAAATTACAAAATTGGTGCTGAATTAAAGCATTTACCAGGGAGCTACTTTTTCACATGGGTGATATTTGTATTGGATAACAAAAAAAATGGAGCTATGTGTTTACTGACGTTTCCTTTTCTAATATTACATTTAGTTGAAGGTTAAAACCCAGGGGTAGACTGGGAGTGATCTGATTCCCTGAGCATTAAATGTCATGGACCCCTACATAATATAATGAATAACCCATCAATAAATAATGAAGATTGGAGTGCACACTTCCAGCTGACCACGACCACTTCGCAGCTGGTTTCTGCTGGTGAACACAGGACCACCCTTAACCGATAGGTGGGAGTTCCAGTGGAGGTATCCCCACTTATAAGATATTTAGGACATATCCTAGGGATATGCCATACATGTGTATTGTTGGAATACACCAAATGGCCCTACTAGCCATAATCCCTCAGGTAGTGACCTAATGCCTGAATTGGCATTAGAACCCTGTTAGAAACTATTTAGTGTGACAAATAAGAATAATAGGGGACATCTGGCAAATACTTTTTCTCAGAACTATATATGGTATCCTGTAAAATATATTGTACACATTGATGCCATATGTTAGAATAGTTGTACAAATTTGGCATTACTCGTCTTCAGATAAGTTATATTTCATATAATGTGATTGATGGATAAGGCTCCTAGATAGGAAATAACTTGTGTAATATGGCTTTGTATGTGAACATGAGTGATCAAGAGATAATATGGCTGTCATATGACATATAATAAATGTAATATGTGGATAAAGCAGGGACATTAGGGGTTATAGTTGAAAATATTTTATTTCTATTATATTTAACACAGTACAGTGTAACTTATGATTAATCCAATATTAATGTCCATTCTGACATAGGGAAAATGTGTCCTCTATTTTCTACATATATAGTAAACTCTGTGCACACACCGTACCATTGCTTTGGAGGTGACTTAACAGTATAGCCCTGGGTAAAGTGCCATTTTGAGCTGACATTTTTTCTTAATAAACTGCATGTTTGCCTTGTTTCGTTAATCACAATTTCGTTTGTTTGTATCAATCTCTGTCAGGTACTCTTTGTAAAATAAATGTTCACTTTAGAAATGTTATGCCATTGCCAGTGGGTATAGTTTAAAAAATGTGTTTCCTGGTTGATGTGTGTTCAGTGTACTTTATTTTAGAAAGGTCTACAGGCTGTTTTGTTTGCCGTCTTGGATTTTTAACACACACACGCACGCGCATGCACACACACACACACACACACACACACACATTACCTTTTATTTAATACAATTTCTGTATGGACAAGTACATTTTATAAAGTTTATAGGTTACCATGTCACTTGTTCGTTCTTCTAGGGAATAACTGCAAATCTGTTCCCAGAAGAATGATGGATAAAGTTGGGTTGAGCATGTATTGATTTCTTGCACTTATTGCACTCCAACATTGGCGAATGTCCCTAAAACTTGTTTTACAGGGTCTGCGGTGAAAATTCAGGTTTGTCTCATGCCCTTTAACAATAGTTTATAGTTAGTGTGAACCTGTATAGGTACCACTTTTCCAAAGCAATGGCGAAAGCAGGAGATGGAAACTGGTCTAAGGGGTATGCCATCTGGTTCCCCTACAATATATATTAATTCTAATATTTAGAAGTGGAGACATCAGGCAGCGGCTTACGTCGTGATGAAGGTGTAGTGGCGTGAACATCTGGAGAGGGAAAAGTTTATCAATGAGGTATTCTCTATTGTATGGCCCAGATAACCGAGATAAATCTATAATATAATATGGGCTCAAAGACATCTTTAAGTGGCATGTATGTGAATGCCCTGCCTGTTCATTAGCTTTGCTCGCTCCTTAGCTTTAGCTTGCCCTATAGCTTTGCTATGTTGTTTTGCGCTCAGTCTATGAACATTAAATACAATGAGTGTCGTGTAAAAAAAAAATTCTGTTGGTCAAGAAATAATCCTGTACTTAAAGGGGTTGTCCAGGAAAATTTTATATATTATAATATATTTATATTTTTTTATAAAAAGTGTCCACCAGCCTTGGTTTGCCTTCCCTAATACCCCCTATTAAACTTCTAACCAGTTTCTGATTGATCTCCATCGTCACTGCTGCTCTGTTTGTTTGCATCCCTTTCTTCTGGTCCTGGATGTTTCCTGTCTTGTAACCCACCATACCCATGATCCCTTGCTGCATCTAAGGAGATGGCTTGCATCTCCCCCCCCCCCCTTCCTCCAAAGCATCTCAGCTATTTGCATACTGTCTCACCCCTCTATGTCCACAGGTCCTTCCCTGCTCTAATTCCAGGCAGCTCCCTCCCTGCACATGGTCACACACACTAATAATCATCATTATCCTTTGTGCCTCCATCTATCCCTGATCTAAGTACAGGCACTCATCTCCCTCCCCCGCCCCTTTCACAGCCTGATAAATGTAAGTCTGCCCACGACACCTATGTCAGACATCTTGGTACACACAATCCAGTCAGCACATTTTCCTCACCTGCCTGAGTTTTTTGCTGGCAGAAAATTCTGCCTCAAAATTCTGTCTTGAATTTTGAGGCAGATTTTAACCAGCCTGCACGCCGCTTGCCGCATTTTTTGTCCGCGGCCATTGAGCGCCGCAGGCAGAAACGCAGCGAAAAATGCTTTCTCTGCTTCTCATTGATGTCAATGGGAGGTCAGAGATGTAAACGCCCAAAGATGGGGAATGTCACTTATTTTTCCTGCGAACCGGTTTTACTGCTCGCAGGAAAACGCCTCCGCCTCCCATTAAAATCAATAGGAGGCGTTTTCGGACATTTTTTGGGGCGTTTTCCGACGCGGTTTCCACGTCAAAAAACGGCGGAGAAATGCCTCCCATTGATTTCAATGGGAGGCGGAGGCATTTTTTTTCCAGCGAGCGGTAAAACCAGCTCGCGGGAAAAAGAAGCGACATGCCCTATCTGCGGATGTTTACTCCTCTGACCTCCCATTGACATCAATGGGAGGCAGAGAAAGTGCTTTTCGCTGCGCTTTTGCCTGCGGCGCTCAATGGCCGCGGGCAAAAAAGCTGTGAAAAACGTGTCAAACGGCGTGCAGACAGATCAAAATCAGAATTTTCTGTCTGCAAAAAAACTCAGTGTGAACAGGGTCTTACAGTGAAGCAATGCCACACAGCCCCCCTGTAGGTAATGCCGCATGGCCCCCCTGTAGGTAATGCCGCATGGCCCCCTGTAGGTAATGCCAAACAGCCCCCCTGTAGGTAATGCCACACAGCCCCCCTGTAGGTAATGCCACACAGCTCCCTTGTACATAGTCACCACCCTTCCTGCAGGGGACGGCTCCAGAAGTCCCACACTTCACTGTCCATATATGGACAGTGAAGTGAAGGACTTCTCCTGGATCGGAATCCCCGGCCACAGCAGTGGGGCTTCCCTTCAGAAGTCCCTGACGTCACTGTGTCCATATATGGACAGTGAAGGCCGGGACTTCTCCTGGAGCGGAATCCCCGGCCACAGCAGTGGGGATTCCGCTTCAGAAGTGACTGACGTCACTGTGTCCATATATGGACTGTGAAGTGAGGGACTTCTCCTGGAGCGGAATCCCCAGCCACAGTTTCGGCAATGCTGTGGCCGGGGATTAGGGATTCCGCTCCTCCTTCTCACATGCACTTCAGTGCGAGAGCTCCAAGAGTAAAGAAGGAGGAGGAGGAGGCGTGGACGACGAGACAGGAGGAGGAGGGGGCGTGTACTATGATTGATGACTCTCCGAGTCTTTGCTCAGCCAGCACTTCCTGCTGTGTAAAGACACGGCGCGTCATCAACCAGGTCTACAGGCGTCGGGACCAGAGGAGGCGGAGCTCTGAAGAGCTCATGAAACATCCGCCTGGCCCACTGCCTGTAACTGTAGTTGATGACGCGCCGTGGCTTTCTCAGCCGGAAGTTCTGGCTGAGCAAAGACACGGTACCTCACAGGAAATAAAAATTTTACCCTGGGTGCGGTGACCGCAGATCGGAACAGGGTAACGCTGGCACAGGTAAGTAGACACTATATTAGAAATGTTATTAAATATGTCTAATTACGTTCATTATTGATTGCCAAAATATCTATAGCTAGATCTAAACATAAGTTCTCATTTGTATGCTAAAATTTACAATTATAGTTAAAATACCTGTCAATTTAGGATGAACGTAAATGTTGAATGTAAGTGTTGAGTGTTGGCAACATTAGCACAGCCACCAACCTAAAATCCCAGCAGCAGTACATTAAATGCAAGCTTGGCAGTCTATAAAATGCATTGAGTGTGTCCAGGAGCTAATTACTAATGTTTTAGTAGGTCACCATTTTCAGATGTTTAAATCGTAATGTCATATGAGCCGTGAGGTGCTCTTGTTCAGTGCATGCCTTACAAAGGTTGTAGGTTGTGTAAAAATGTGTCCAGCATGATTGCAAGAGGTCTCTCCTACTTTAAGTTCTCTTTTTTAAACTGACTTGGATTCTGTTATGCCAACAACTGAAGCAAAGAACCATGCGGGGTCAAATGGTTCTTGGTACAGATGTATTCTGCTTCCTCAACGCAATGGACATACTGCTTGGCTTGATGGATTTCATATAGTTCAAATTAAATTGTCTACATTTGGACAGCTGACAAAGTGACAGCTTGTAGTCTGTTGCTATGGAGCAACTGACATAATTGTAAAGCGTAAGATCACCTTCACTGCAATTTGGCACCCGTAAAAAATGGTTCAAAATTTGTGGGAGCCATATACCGGTGTTTGTTTATGTTTAGATAACTCCGCTTTATCAACTAGTGTCAGGCAGCTGCTGCCAATACAAATAAGCTCATGGGATGCATCAAAGGGGGCATGGATGCACATGATGAGAACATACAGTAGTTTTACCACTTTACATATCACTAGGCAGACACATGGAATATTGTGTACAGTTTTGGGTACCAGTGCACAATAAAGACATAGGTTCAAAGGCAGGTCCAAAATAAAAAATTTAATGTATGGACTACAGTACTCATATAAGATTATAAAAAAAATGGGGTTATTTAGTTTGAAAAAAAAAAAAACAGCTAAAGGGGTGACCTAATAACTGCGTATAACTATATCAAAGATCAATACAGAAATCTTTCTCATGATATATGTATACCTTTGACTGTAATGATAACAAGGGGGCATCCTCTATGTCTAGAGGAAAGAAGGTTTCTACATCAACAAAGAAGATGATTCTTTACTCTGAGGGTATGTTAACACAGGCTATTTTCGGACGTTTTTCGGGCCGTAAATGGCTGAAAAACGGCCAAACAATCGGAAGCAGAACGCCTCCAAACATCTGCCCATTGATTGCAATAGGAAAAATGGCGTTCTGTTCCGATGGGCCGTTTTGAAAAACGGCCGCAAAAAAAACGGCTGCGAAAAAGAAGTGCCTGTCACTTCTTGGGACGTTTTTGGAGCTGTTTTTCATAGCTCCAAAAACAGCCGTAAAAAATGCAGCGAAAATCGCGAGTGGCATAAAAAACGTCTGAAAATCAGGAGCGGTTTCCCTTGAAAACAGCTCCGTATTTTGAGACATTTTTGAGTTTGTGTGCGAACATACCCAGAGGCCTCATGCACACGACCGTAGCTGTGTGCACGGGCCGTGATTTGCGACTCTGATGGACGCAGAGTGTCACATGCGGCCGCCCGCAAATCACGGGCCGTGCACATTGCCGTGTTCATTTCAACGAGCCTGGACCGCAAAATGCGGCCATAATAAGACATGTCCTATCTTTTTGAGGTCCAGGCTCCCGGGCAATGCACGGACTGTGGAAACCACGGAAATGAAAGGGGGCCGCAATTCACCCGCAGATTTGTGGGTGAATTGCGGCCGCAAAAATCCGTTCGTGTGCATGGGGCCTAAGAGTAGTGAGACTATGGAACTCTAAACCAGAGGGAGTTCAATGTTTAATTCACTGAAAAGGTTCAAAAGAGGCCTGGATGCTTTTCTAGCAAGTAATAATATTACAAGTTATGATAACTAGATTACTGTAGTTGGGACGTTAATCCAGGGATTTAATCTGATTGCGATATTTGGATTCGGAAAGAAAATGGGGTTGTTTTTCCTTCCTCTGGATCAACATTGCAGGATAATAAGCTAAACTGGATGGACTTCTGTCTTTTTTCAGCCTTACATGCTATGTTTTATGTGTACAGTGAAGGAAATAAGTATTTGATCCCTTGCTGATTTTGTAAGTTTGGCCACTGTCAAAGTCATGAACAGTCTAGAATTTTTAGGCTAGGTTAATTTTAACAGTGAGAGATAGATTATATAAAAAAAACAACAGAAAATCACATAATCAAAATTCTATATATTTATTTGCATTGTGCACAGAGAAATAAGTATTTGATCCCCTACCAACCATTAAGAGTTCAGCCTCCTCCAGACCAGTTACACGCTCCAAATCAACTTGGTGCCTGCATTAAAGACAGCTGTCTTACATGGTCACCTGTATAAAAGACTCCTGTCCACAGACTCAATTAATCAGTCTGACTCTAACCTCTACAACATGGGCAAGACCAAAGAGCTTTCTAAGGATGTCAGGGACAAGATCATAGACCTGCACAAGGCTGGAATGGGCTACAAAACCATAAGTAAGACGCTGGGTGAGAAGGAGACAACTGTTGGTGCAATAGTAAGAAAATGGAAGACATACAAAATGACTGTCAATCGACATCGATCTGGGGCTCCATGCAAAATCTCATCTCGTGGGGTATCCTTGATCCTGAGGAAGGTGAGAGCTCAGCCGAAAACTACACGGGGGGAACTTGTTAATGATCTCAAGGCAGCTGGGACCACAGTCACCAAGAAAACCATTGGTAACGCATTACGCCGTAATGGATTAAAATCCTGCAGTGCCCGCAAGGTCCCCCTGCTCAAGAAGGCACATGTACAGGCCCGTCTGAAGTTTGCAAATGAACATCTGGATGATTCTGAGAGTGATTGGGAGAAGGTGCTGTGGTCAGATGAGACTAAAATTGAGCTCTTTGGCATTAACTCAACTCGCCGTGTTTGGAGGAAGAGAAATGCTGCCTATGACCCAAAGAACACCGTCCCCACTGTCAAGCATGGAGGTGGAAACATTACGTTTTGGGGGTGTTTCTCTGCTAAGGGCACAGGACTACTTCACCGCCTCAATGGGAGAATGGATGGAGCCATGTACCGTCAAATCCTGAGTGACAACCTCCTTCCCTCCACCAGGACATTAAAAATGGCTCGTGGCTGGGTCTTCCAGCACGACAATGACCCAAAACATACAGCCAAGGCAACAAAGGAGTGGCTCAAAAAGAAGCACATTAAGGTCATGGAGTGGCCTAGCCAGTCTCCAGACCTTAATCCCATCGAAAACTTATGGAGGGAGCTGAAGATCCGAGTTGCCAAACGACAGCCTCGAAATCTTAATGATTTACAGATGATCTGCAAAGAGGAGTGGGCCAAAATTCCATCTAACATGTGTGCAAACCTCATCATCAACTACAGAAAAACGTCTGACTGCTGTGCTTGCCAACAAGGGTTTTGCCACCAAGTATTAAGTCTTGTTTGCCAAAGGGATCAAATACTTATTTCTCTGTGCACAATGCAAATAAATATATATAATTTTGACAATGTGATTTTCTTTTTTTTTTTTTATATAATCTATCTCTCACTGGTAAAATTAACCTAGCCTAAAAATTCTAGACTGTTCATGTCTTTGACCATGGGCAAACTTACAAAATCAGCAAGGGATCAAATACTTATTTCCTTCACTGTATATGTATGTTTAATATCCAACATCATGGCCAATATTAGAAGTCGTCCCCTCAAACAAACACCTTTTTAACACATTATTAAATTAGCTTTCATATATTAATGCGATAAGTAAAAGAGCGTGGCGTAATGGTTTCAGCATATGCCAATCTTGCTTTAAAAAACATTTACATTTTTAATGAGCTTCTTAATAAAATCAGCATATTTAGTGCTGGCTCCAAGTTAATATGGCCTCAGGGCAGCTAAAGATTTTATTACATTGGAGTCCCTGTTGCTCTCTTAGCAAGGTCAAGTTAATCATAAGTAAACAATCAACTGACTCTTCTTGAGGATTTATTCCACAGTATGCCGAGTGCTGGAATTTCACCCTGCAATTAAGTCTTAAGCGATGTCAAGCTAAACGGGAAATAATATTTTAAGTGTTACATATACAAAGCTAATATATTTCAGTGACAAACTTTCTTTTACAACTATTGATAACTAGACCTAAAACAATGGCATTTATTTTGGTTGCACACATCTAAGTGTATTAAGAGAGAGGCTTGAATTCATTCCCTTTTACACTGGCCAATTATTGGGCAAACGAGTGTTTAGGGCAACGATCAACTCGTGAATGAGCAAACGCTCGTTCATCGGCTGATTGTATCGTCTATGCATCACAAAATATTATCGTTCTCGTCAGCACATCTCGCTGTGTAAACCTGTGCTGCCAACATGATAGAAATGTATCGGGACGAGCGATCGTCCTTGAGAAAGGAGCAGACAAGCATGTCAGGCCGTGTAAGAGAACCCTTACATTATGCATCATGTAGGTGCACAACGCAATTCTTCTGTTACAACAGAGCATAGGAACAATGAGCTGTTTTCAACCGGCATCAGTGCATATATTATGGGTTGTGAGAAAGAAACTGCATTGCATTAAGGCATAGTTGCTCATCCGTGTTGACTGATGGCAAACTGTGTCATTTGAGCTCAATGATGTTCACACATATAGCGACCATTAGCACAATTGCAGAGATCCACAGCAATGACTTTGTTAACCAACAATTGTTTATTGGTTGTTTGAAAAGCCATAAAATAAGGTAAGGGACAACCTTTAGAACAATATCAGTAAACTTCTAGTGCACTGGGTTTGGAGCTAGGGGGTGCCAAGGAGAGTGAATTCTATGAAATTTATTCTAAAAATGTCAAACATGTATTTGTAATTATTGTATATATAGTACTTTATAGGAACAACTTTATATTTAACACTTTCCATGTCAAGGTTGTATCTTTTACGTCTTGGCAGGAATGTACTTTAGTAGTCTAGGACGTATTTGATACTTTCCTCCTGTTTCGGAGGCGAAAAACGATAAACGATTATTTTAAATCCATCATCTCCCACCGATCACCAGTCTGCGGCAGCGATGGAAACTGCCGAGTACAACGCTTGGCTGATTATATCACTTCCATAGACTTTGAATGGAGCGGCAAGGCGCATGCTCTATCGCCACTCCATCCAACTCTTCATGGCAAGCTATCTTGCTGCTAGGGGAACGGGGGACACAGGACCCCCATTATGGCGAATGGTGGAGGTCCCAGCGGCTGTCACCAACCAATCTAACCAGCTATCCAGTGGATAGCTGGTTAGGTGAAAATAGGTGAAAACTGGTAAAAATGCTTCACAATACCTGGCACATGCACTACATACACACACACACACACACACACCAAAACATTTTACACTTTCCTTATCGTGTCTGTAAACAATATTCAGTGTAAAATTCTCTGACCTGTGCTCTAGCAATACCCATTACATGCTGCTATCATAGCAATACTGATTATTACTAGAGAAGAATGTGTAATACATTTCTGAACAATTAAACAGATTTCTGTCATAAATGATATTTTCACCCACTGTCCCTCGCCATAAAGGATTGTATCCAATTAGTTCTGCAAAAAAAACAAAAACCAGTATTAACGCATTATGATAGGTTTGGGGATTTGTGTCTACTGATTAAGGTTAGAGTTCATAAAGGGAGATGGGAAATTATATACATATATAATCCCCAATTTAATTTTCATGCAAAAATAGATTGGCACATTCCTGCGGTTTTTGCGTTTTCTTTAACATACAGTACACAGAAGTGAATGATAACATGTATGGAAGGAATGAACTCATACATCTTACCGTTTTTGCAGAGTACATTTTGGTTGCATAAGAAGTCTGCTTGGGTAAATGTTATAGTCACAAAATTAAATTTTCCTACAACTTGTACTTTTAATCGCTGTTTGATGCAAAGTTGCATCAAGGTGTGTAATTGGTTTTTTTTTTCTATATGTTGTTACTTCACAAAATCCCAGAACTGAATAGACCAAAAATGTGGTTTTAAGCCTGAAATGTAAGGAAGATTTTTGAATGCAGACATAGGTGAACTCAGCCACAAACATGAATTTTTATGCATTTATTTTTTGCCCAAAAATTTATTTTTATGAAAAATTGCATGAAGTCGTCTTTTGCGTATAAAGTGCAGAATGGCATTTTGACAATGTGTGAAATTACTTGACAGGTCTATGTATAATTAATATATTTAAAAATGGTAAGTTAATGATTTCTCCTAAAATATTTTAAAATATGCAGACATTTATTGAAATGTATAGATATTATTTATTTGGGATCTGACGTTAGATATAGGCTAAATGGAAAGTTCCTATCTCTCTCTATGACCCACAAGGGCCAAACTTGTCTCCCGTAATCAAAAGTCATATTAATGATGTAATTGTCTTCATATGAAGTCTGTTTGATTGCATCTGATATGGTGATCGCGATATTAGCATGTGACATAAAGTTATGTGGCTGAATGCTATATTCACAATGAATAAATTGTTCTGTTGTATTGCTACTAGTCATGTAGGTGGAGGAGCCGATGAGTAATAGAATAATTATATGGCACACATAAGAAAAAGCAGATAATGCTCGGTGTAACCTTAAAGTGTAGCTGTAATTGAATCTTTAGGATTGTGTTATTACATTGTTGCTTTTCAGTACAGGAATTCTCTGTGGTGTTATACATAAACTAGTAATCTTTTCCACAATCGGATAGTTCATGGAAATTTAAACACCACTGAAGGATGCAATTATGAGATCTGTTCTATTAAAAGTGTTCCTAATGTTTTCCCCCCAGTCTCTATCGGTAACGATCCAAATTATTCTTTTATATCTTCCTGGGAAATAAATCTAATAAGAAATGTTATATATATTTCTGTTGTATCTGGCAATAGCATGCAACAGAATTCCCTGACGATTTTTTGCTTGACGCATATATCTTTATAGCTTACTTGATTGATTTGACAGAGAAATCAGACTACAGGCCTAGAGCCAGACAAAGCTATTCTCTTGGCTACTTACCAAGACACTAGGCATAACCTTTCCATTGCTTCTCCTACATTGAAAGTGTCACAGGTACTGAGATGACAAGTACTGGTGAAGGGATTTTTTTAATTTTTTTATAGGTTTCCTGTAAGAATGGCCTGTGCAAAGTCAGGACAGCCAAAACACATAAGGGAAGAGCTATGACTGTACATGCACATTAAACTTGTGGGTTTTTTGTTTTATTTAGTGTCGATCAGATTTAAATTTAATCTCAGTATATTTTGCCTTATGTGGCATTAACAGAATATTGCTTTACTTTAGTTTTAAAGGTCTTTAGTGTTCCCCAAGCTGTGGTGTGCAAGCGTCTACAATATATAAAGACATTTTATCATTACTTTTATTGACCAATGGTTAATATAGCAGATCACAGACATTGACGTTTTCTTTTCTACTATGTGTAACGTCGGCGGCGGGTGGCGCTCCTGCAGGTGGTCCCCACCCAGGACCAGCCCCAGGTTTATGTGGGCCCTTGGGCGACAGACTTAATGGGCAAGGGAACTCAAGGCGGCAGTAAAACGGAAAAAAACAACGTCAGTTTGTGCCTCCATATAGAAGTTAGGCCCTGTTTATACTCCCATATGGAAATTAGGCTCCTAGTTTGTGCCCCCATATAGAAGTTAGGCCCCCAGTTTGTGCCCTCATATAAAAATTAGAAGTTAGGCCCTCATTATGTACTCATATGATATTGCCACAGTGCCCTCTGTAGATAATGCCACTGTGCCCTCTGTAGATACCACCCCCACGTAGATAATGCCACAGTGCCCCTTGTAGATAATGACACAGTGCCCCCTGTAGATAATGACACAGAGCCCCCTGTAGATAATGCCACAGTGCCCCCTGTAGATAATGCCACAATGCCCTCTGTAGATAATGCCACGGTGCCCTCTGTAGATAATGCTGCAGTGCCCTCTGTAGATAGTGCCGCAGTGCCCCTGTAGATTATGCCACAGTGCCCTCTATTGATAGTGCCACACAGCTGCCTGTAGATAGTGCCCTACACACCTCCTGTAGAAGGTGCCACACATATCCCCTTGTAGATAGTACCACACACCAACTTGTAGATCGCGCCACACACACCACTTTGTAGATAGCGCTGCATAGCCCCTTGTAGATAGTTCCACACACATCTACTTGTAGATAGCGCTACATCCCCTCCCTGTATATAGCTCCATTGGGGCTCCCTCTATGAGTGAAATCCCCTGCCAGAGCGTTGCTGATGCTCTGGCCTGGGATTCCTCTCCTGGAGGAACCCCTGATGTCACTGTATAAGGCGCTAGGATAACTCCCTGCGCATGCCGGTTTGATGACGTACTGCTTCACGCCGATCTGCACATGCGTCCATCCTGAAGGATGCACATGCGTCCGGCCAGAGCGAGAACGGGGCAAGTACAATATATATATTTTATTTTTTGGGGGGAGATAGCGCTGTGTGGCCCTATCTACAAGGGGGGAGCGCTGTATGGCCCTATATACAAGGGGGAGCGCTGTCTGGCCCTATATAAAAGGGGGAGCGCTGTGTGGCCCTATATACAAGGATGGAGCGCTGTGGGGGTGAGCACTGTGTGGTCCTATATACAAGTGGGAGCGCTGTGTGGCCCTATATAAAAGTGGGAGCGCTGTGTGGCCCTAAATACAAGGTGGAGCGCTGTGTGGCCCTATATATGGACAGTGACGTCAGGGGTTAACTCTAAAAGTGGAATCCCCTGCCAGAGCGAGGATTACGCTCCTGGAGTAGCACCTGACGTCACTGTCCATATATGGATAGTGAAGTCAGGAGCTTCTTAAGGAGCGGAATCCCCATCCAGAGCATCGGCAATGCTCTGGCCGGGGATTCTGGTCCAGGAAGAGCCCCTAATGTCACTGTCCATATATGGACAGGGACGTCAAGGGCTCCATCTAGGAGCGGTATCTCCGGCCAGAGCGTCGGCAACGCTCTGGAGCAGCGATTCTGCTCCTAGACAGGGGCTCCCTCTAAGAGCGGAATCTCCGGCAAGAGCGTCTGCAAAGCTCTGGCCAGGGATTCTGCTCCTGGAGGAGCCCCTGACTTCTCTGTCCATACATGGATAGTGACGTCAGGGGCTTCTCCAGGAGCGGAATCCCCATCCAGAGTGTCGGAATTGCTCTGGCCGGGGATTCCGGTCCAGGAGGAGCCCCTGATGTCACTGTCCATATATAGACAGGGACGTCATGGGCTCCATCTAGGAGCGGAATCTCTGGCCAGAGCGTCAGCAACGCTCTGGGGGGATTCTGCTCCCGGAGGAGCCATGCAGGCAACATAAAGCACCTGGTAGCCAAGTGGGGCCCCCAAAGGGTAGAGGGCCCCAGCACCAGCCCGGATTCGCCCGGTGCTGATGCCGGTGTCCTGGTCTGGCGAGAATGTCGGCGTTCCGTGCCCACTTGCATACTGTCTCCCTCGGTGGGCATGGGCGCCAATGCACCTCTGCTCGATCTCTCCTCCTTCCTGTTCTACACGCAATGTCTCTAGGGCACATACACACTCCCTGGCCATTTCTTAAAGGTCCAGTGTGCGCACATTCACGATCATTCCCAACCAATCCCTGATGCTCAGGTCATATTTAAGGTAGCCTCCCTAGTCACCTGATACCTGAGCAGCATTGGTGCAACTTTAGTTTGCTCTTGCACAGGTTCCCATCTGTATCCTGCTAAAAGTCTGTATCCTGCCACCTGCTACCAGTCTGTATCCTGCCACCTGTTACCAGACTACATCCTGCTACGTGATACGAGCCTGTGGCCTACTATCTCTTGGCAACCTGTATCCTACTGAAAACCTGAGATCTGCAACCTGCTACAAACCTGTGACCTCAGACCTATATCTGCCTGCGCCTAAACTCACGGTGGACTTCACTCTTGTCTCCTGGCCCATTGGGCCAGCTGCTACTCTCACTGGGACAACCTCTGGAGATAGCAACCTGCTAGTCTTCACGCAGTGAAGTCCAGATCCCCATACAGGGGTTAAAGAGTGAATACTGGGGAGACTGCTTAGACATCATCAGTAAAGGTGGCCCAAAGTCAAACCGGTTGAGTAGCACAGTCCACAAACTGCAGGTTATTACGCTATGCACGCTGCTTATCAAGTTCATGTGGTCTGAAAGAAAAAAGTTGCAGCTTTAAGAGCTTCACTAAACAACTGTTTGTCTACAGTAAGTGAAAAGCAGTGACCCAGCTTCATTAGCAGCCATCCATGTCCATGCCATAACACTGTCTCCACCATCTTTGACAGATGATGTGGTATGCTTAGGATCATGAGCCCTTCTTTTTCTTCTCCATACTCTTCTCTTCCCATCACGCTCATTCCCGATCATTGCCCTGTGCAAACAGGGCAATGATCAGCCTATGGACAACCAGTCAGCTGATCGTGTCGTTTCTGCAGCAGAAAATATTATCGTTGTCGGCAGCACATCTACCTGTGTAAACAGGGAGACGTGCTGCCAGCATTATAGAAATGTATGGAAACTAGCGCTCGTCTCCTACATTAATGATAATAGCACCTTGTGAAAAGAGCAAATGAGCGCAGATCAACGAGCTGTCATTGATCAGCGCTCGTTGTTCCGGACAAAATTGGCCGGTGTAAAAGGACCCTTAGTCATCCTTCTTTTTAAAAATGTACCACATTATTGATTTGGGCAATTCTTCACTTGCGTTGACACCTTTATGGACCTCATATTAAGAGTTCTCATTAAATTCAAGACTTGGAATCAACTTCAGACCTTTTCTCTCCATAATTTGTCATGAAATAAGTAGGGAACAGGCAACAATCGGCAATGAAACTGCTTATCAGTAAATTTTCTTTTGAGTCTGCGAAAATGGAGGAACTATGTAAAAAAAAAATCCTAAATGGTTAATGTAATATTTTCTAACAAACCACTTCATTTAAAGCTGAAAGTCCACAATTTAATCACATCTTCATTGCTTTGTTTCAAATCCATTGTGGCAATGTACAGGGGTTAAATTATGAAAATAGTGTCACTGTCCATATACAACTGTGGATATTACATAGCATTCCTACTAGGGGTAATTTATCTTTCTCAAATGGAGTATGCCTCTGTATGCCTCAAATTTCATTCAGAGGTACAGTATGACCCCATATAGTGCTATGGGTGCTGTATCACTGCTGTGTAGTACTCAGAAGTTGTGCAGAGCCATAATACACGTGTGTGCATGGACCCTTCCATTAACTTACAAGTCAATTTAGCCACTGTGTATATAGATTTCTCCATATGAACATTAATATACCTGTAGTTTGTGACACTTTTTACCACTATACAGTGGTTCATTAAGTTACACTATTAAGTGGTTCCGGGATCACCATTGCAAGTTGAAAATATTGTGACTTGAGACATAAGTGTAATGACAGGGTAGGGAGACAGACAGGTGAGCCCTAATCTACCCGCCACTCAGTCCCTGCCTACTTGCAACGACCCGTCCTAAGCGACGGGGTACAACTGGGCAATGGTCCCTACGCTCAGTAAGTGCAAGACAGACAACAGACAAGGGAAACGGCGCAGCTGCTCACGGAGACACCGTGAGCAACAAGAGTGGTGAACGAGCCGAGTCAAACCAGGAGAGAACGAAGTACAGAACGCTGAGCAGGAGAGTGGTCAGAAAGCCAAGGTCAATAACAAGCAGAGGATGAGTAGTATAAGCAGCAGCAGCAAGCCAGGAAACAAGCATAGAAGAATCACAGGCAGAGGAGGAACAGGAAAGGCAGGTATAAATAGACAGTGGGCGGGAGCTAGCTCCGTCTGGCCAGGCTGTGATAGGCTCTCCCACTCCTAAGCCTGCCATCCTGAGTGGTGGAAGATGGAGTCAGTCTCACAGACATAGGAGCAGGCAGGTGCAGACTGATTGCCCACGGGCGTCGACACAGAAGCTGTGTCTGGCAAATCCTTTACAATAAGTCTGTTTAAAAACTGGTAATTTGTTCCTAAACCCCTAAAATGTCTTCCGAAAAAGATGATATAGCAAATAACTAATACAGATAAAGCAAGTCTTTAGATACAAAAGTCAGAGAGAGAGAGAGCTGCTGGAAGCTGTATATGGTATGGACAGGAGCTACTTCAGGGTTCTATACTGTACACAGTGTACCAGAAATATAACATGAAGCCGTCCTTATCGGGTGTCCAAGGAGTAGCTCACCCTGGCGCTGTTAGATAGCAGTACAAAGTATGTAGTACTGTACTCAGGGTCGTAGCTAAAAGCTCATGGGCCCTGGTGCAAGAATTCAGCTTGGTGCCCCCCTACCACTCTCCAACACCACCAGACTCCTGTGCGCGCCTATGCCCAGCCACCTTTCCCAACAGCCCCCATGGATGCCCCAACAGTATAATGCCCCCCATAACTGCTTCCACAGTACAATGTCCCCACACAATATAACGCTCCCCATAGCTGCCCCCACACAGTATAATGCCCCCATAGCTGACCCCACAGAGTATAGTGCCCCCCATAGCTTCCCAACACAGTATAATGCCTCCATTGCTGCCCCCACTGTATAATGCCCCCATGGATGATGCCCCCACAGTATAATGCCCCCCATAACTGCTTCCACAGTATAATGCCCCCACATAGTATAATGCTCCCATAGCTACCCCACACAGTATAATGCCCCCCATAGCTGCCACCACACAGTATAATGCCCCCATAGCTGCCCCCACACAGTATAATGCCCCCATAGCTGCCCCCACACAGTATAATGCCCCCATTGCTTCCATCACAGTATAATGCCCCCCATGGCTGCCCTCACAGTATAATGCCCCCCAAAGATGCCCCGACACAGTATAATGCTCCCCTTAGCTGCCCCATACAGTATAATGCTCCCCATAGCTGCCCCATACAGCATAATTCTCCCCATAGCTTCCCCCACACAGCATAATGCCCTGATAACTGCCCTCCACACAGTATAATGCCAGCCATAGCTGCCCCATTCAGTATAATGCCCCATACAGTATAATGCTCCCACACCGTATAATGCCACCATAGCTGCCCCATACAGTATAATGCTCCTATAGCTGCCACCATATAAGCCCCCTCCCATATCCAGTGTAATGCCCCCATATGTGCCGAATAGAAAAATAATAAATTAATTACTTACCTATTCTCGTACCCACGACGAGTGGAGGAGATCCTTCTCCTCTTTTGGCCTGTGCTATGAGTGACTTGGCGCAGACAGGCGCAATTACGTCGCTACATCGTGCCTGTCTGTTCCGAGCCACTTATTCCTCATTGCACAGTGAATGCCTGTGCCTTGCTCAAGCATTGAATTCAACTGTATCTGCGTACTGAGGATTCAAATACAGTTGAAACCGGGACCAACGCAGTCAGCGCTCTGTTGCAACGGGGGCCCTGTGGCTAAAGATGTAACCGTCTTTATCTTGACTTTTAATGTATTAAATACACAATGGCAAGATCCTTTATCTTGACTTTACTTTTCAATGGCTTTTGTTGTGAGATATCACGCGGCAGCAAGTTATCAGAGTCCAGATAAAGATGGCTACATCCGAACCAACCGGCTATTATAGATTAGGCTGACCTGATTCTGATGTGTATTATGTTTTTCCACAGAGTGCCTCCTTTCAAGAGAAAAAGCTTTTATTATATTTATGCAAATTAGCATTTTGGAGCGACGAAGGCGTCACCGTTGCTCCAAAATGCTCTCTTCATTCCCCAGTTCAATCACCCTCCCTGCTTCCTTTGATTGACAGGGGCCAGGCATCAAACTAGGCGAGTTCACATCTGGCCCCGTTGTGTAGTGAACGCGCGCGCATCCCTACATCCTAATCGGCGCATGCACAGTAGTGCCAATTAGAACAATGAGCCTAAAGATTACACTGCCCATGTGCCGATTGGATATGACAACTTTTAAGTCACCATTCTAATTGCCACTACTGCGCATGCACCGGTTAGGATGTAGGGACATTTTTAGAAATGTCCCACATTTTAAAAACTATACCCCTTAAGGCATTCATCTAGAGGTGTAGTGAGCATTTTAACCGGAGACATACACCCCATAAACTGTAATGCTGGTTCTCCCGGGTATGGCAATACCCTCAATGTGGCTGTTAACAGCTGCCTAAGCACACAGCAGGGCTCAGAAGGGAAAGATGAGGGGGGATAAGCTGTGCGGAGTGCATCAGGGTAAGTAAAACTGGGGTAAATTAAAAATCAAGGGATGTATGATAAATTTTAAAACACTCTTTCATACAGAGCCCTGGTTTTTCGGGACACGTGTCACATTGATATATTGTGTCCTCCCTTATCCCCCTCTTATAACAGACTTTGCACCTCTTTTGACTTTTTCCCTTCTTGCCAGTTTGGGGAACTACTCCTAGAAAGTGTTGCCCTCGTACAATGCGTGTGGCCTCGCTTACAGAAGTACTGGGTGCTCCCCCCTTCTTGGTCCCTAAAGATTAGGTTCTTGATAACCACCTCTTGAAATTCCAGGAAAGTTCCCGTCTGGCCTGCACATCGACGTAGCATGTACACAGGGTACTGGTGTGGCCATGTATTGTTGTCAATACAAGGACATCTCTTTTGTCCTTGTACTTGACACACAATATGTTGCTGCTAGAATGTGCCCTGCTCTCCCCTCTTCTGAGTGTTTGCCCAAGCAGTGTCTTAGGGAGGCCTCTCAGATTTCTTCTAGCAGTGTCGCATGCCGCAGTACTTCTGGAAGTGAGGCACTTGAAGAGTGGGACGCTGGTATAAAAATGATCCAGGTAGAGGTGGTAACCCTGGTCCAGCAGTGGGTGCACCAAATCCCACACAATTTTTGGATTTTGTGGCCTCCTTTTTATCAGGCACCATGTCCGGTTTGAAGAGGTCTTATGGTGCCAAAACAGTGGAAACCCCCCAAAAGTGACCCTATTTTGGAAACTAGACCCCTTGAGGAATTCATTGTAGTTTTCATGGGGTGCATGCGACTTTTTGATCATTTTTTAATCTATATTTAAGAGGCGTGCTGACTAAAAAACAGCAATTCTACTATTGTTTTTTTATTCTATTTTTTTACAGCGTTCACCATGCACTATAAATGACATATTCACTTTATTCTGCGGGGCGATACGATTACTGCAATACCATATGTTTATAGCTTTTTTATGTCTTATGGCGTTTGCACAATAAAATACTTTTTGTAAAAAATCATTTACTTTTTGTGTTACCTTATTCTGGGAGCGATAACTTTTTTATTTTTTCATCAAGAAAGCCGAGCGAGGACTTGTTTTTTGCGTAACGAACTGCAGTTTCGCTCAGTACCATTTTTAGGTACATGTGACTTTTTGATCTCTTTTTATTCCATTTTTTGGGAGGTGAAGTGACCAAACAATTGTGATTCTGGTATGGTTTATTATTATTTTCTTTTATGGCGTTCACCTAGCGGGATAAACAACAAAATAATTTTGTAGTTCAGGCCGTTACGGACGCGGCAATACTAATTATGTATAGTTTATTTGTTTGTTTATATATTTTTAGTAATAATAAAGGACTGATAAGTGAAAAAGGGAGATTTTTACTTTTATTACTTTTAAAACATTTATTTTCTTATTTTTACACAACTTTTAAAAAAAAGATTTTTACTTTATTATTTTGTCCCACTAGGGGACTTGAGGGCAGGAGGTCCTGATCGCTATTCTAATACACTGCACTACATGCGTAGTGCAGTGTATTAGAGCGGTCAGCTACTCACTGACAGCAAGCATAGTGGGTCCTGACTTTGTCAGGACCCACTGGGCTTCCATACATGGCATAGCCGGACTCCATTGTTAGGCGTCCGGTGGCCATAGCAGCCATCGCTTCCCGCTATCATCGCTTCCCGTAGCAGGCCATCGATGGTGGTTTAACCCCTAAAAAGCCGCGATCGCTATTGAACGCGGCTTTTAAGGGGTTAATCAGGGGGGACATAGCGATCGGTCCCCGCTATGGGAGTTGCGGCAACCGCTGTACGACAGCAGCTGTCACAGCTCCTGTATATGTCGGGAAGACGGCCGAAATGGCCGTTCCTCCCGTGACGTACTATTCCGTCATGGAGTGCGAACGGAATGGTTACCATGACAGAATAGTATGTCACTGAGCGTTAAGGGGTTAAGAAACAAATTAGCATAAATCTAAAATTGCTCATAACTTGCTAAAAATGATAGTTTTTCAAAATAAAAACCACTGTTATCTACATTACAGCGCCGATCAGGTTATGTAGGAGATGGGGCACTTATAAACTGGTGGCTCTATCTTTAAGTGGTCTACATTGCTCAAGAGCTTTCCAGTGATATCAGAACAGGGAGTTTGCAGATATTTAGAGTATCAATTTACTCATTTCATAACAAGCACTATTAGCAGGCCTTATTCAACTTTTCTTAGGCCTCAAGCACACGACCGCAGCCATGTGCACGGCCGTGATTTTCGGGTTGGCCGGCAGCGGGCCGTGCACATGGCCGCGTGCAGTATTTTCTATGAGCCTGGACCGCAAAACATGGTCGTAATAAGACATGGCGTTCTTTTTGCAGTCCAGGCTCTGCGGCAATGCACGTAAAAATTAAAGGGACCTCAATTCACCTGTGGATTTACGGGGGAATTGCGGCCGCAAAAGCACGTTCGTGTGTATGGGGCCTAAGTCTACTTTTCCAATAATGGGCAAAAGAGAATGTGGAAACAGATTTGTACTTATATTTAAATAAATTAGTTCTATAATGTAAATGTTTCCATGTAACACAATGGTAATTTATGAAGTGATCGATAATATGAGGTGTTTCTATTATTGTTTGCTGTGAACGTTTGTGTTGGCTGACGTGCATTGTCAAGGTGTTGGGAAATGAGGTGAAGAGTTTTGGCTTCCTGTTATGGTGTACTGTATTGTACAAAAAAGTCCTCTGCTAGATTAGGCATCATGCTTTCAACACAAGTTGAGCCTACTGCCCGGAATCCAGGAAGGTTGCAAATCATCTTAACTTTATGTACTCTAAATGGAATGTGATGTATGTAACCTTTTGATCCTGGAAGACCATATAGTAGTTCCGAGAATAAAACTGTAATTCATGGATGTTTTTGTGTTTTTTTTGTTGAGAGAATATTTCACTCTTAGCTGAAAAGTTCATCTCTCTAGCATTGGAATCACACAGAATTGTCTTTATCTCATGAACTGGCATAATAACAGTTATAGCATATTTTGGTATATAATAACGAATTATAAAAGTAAAATCTATGTTTATACATTTTGACAACATGTGTTATAAAGAAGGTTTTCTTTCCCTTTTTAGTTTTTTGTTGTAAAACAGTTCTGTAACTAATGAAGACTGAGCTTACAGACTCACCATACAAGAATATATAAAGTATAAAATATACATTATATGCTCAAAGCAAAACTAGGCTTCCATATTATAATTTGTATTATTGTTAATAAACAGATGGCAATAACTTGAGTGAGATACAATTTCATCTGTTTGTTATGATCAGTTGACTTTCTTGAAGAAATCAGTGTTTGTCTTATGCAGTGTTTTAAATTGAACAAAAAGGGACAACAATAGATGGCAAAAATAATGCCCATGAAAATAACAAATAGACAAAATAGGGCTATTTTCATTAAAGAAAAAAAAAAACGCCCAGAAAAAAGATATATTTAAATAGTAAAAAACGAAACGTAAAATAGAATCTATATATTTTTTGTCCACTATTTATTTCTATATATACAGATGTTATAATCCTTATCTTCCTGCACCGTGATAATTGCTCAATAAGCCATTGAAAACCAATGAAAGAGTCAGTGTATGTGCACACGTAGTGACCAAAAACGTCTGAAAATACGGAGCTGTTTTCAAGGGAAAACAGCCCCTGATTTTCAGACGTTTTTTTGAGCAACTGGCGTTTTTCGCGCCGTTTTCGCGGCGTTTTTTACGTCCGTTTTTGGAGCTGTTTTTCATTGGAGTCTATAAGAAAACGGCTCCAAAAACGTCCAAAGAAGTGTCCTGCACTTCTTTTGACGAGGCTGTATTTTTACGCGTCGTCGTTTGACAGCTGTCAAACGACGACGCGTAAATGACAGGTTGTCTGCACAGTACGTCGGCAAACCCATTCTAATGAATGGGCAGATGTTTGCCGACGTATTGTAGCCGTATTTTCAGACGTAAAACGAGGCATAATACGCCTCGTTTACGTCTGAAAATAGGTCGTGTGAACCCAGCCTCAAGTTAAAGTTTCTTGACACTGCGTATGTAATGTTAAAATTCAACTTCAAGATCGCTACATCTGTAACGTGCTCTAGTTAGGGTCACAGTGTTGTGGTTAGGGCTTTGAATATAGTTGGCATGGGTTTTATTGTTTTTCTTTATAATTCGATTTTTTTTATTTAGTGTTTTTTTTACTTTAATTTTATGATGTCCTTCAAAAGTAAAAAAAAAAAAGATTTTTGAAGTATTTGATTATTTTATTGATTTGAAGTGGACACAATCAGTGCTGTGAGCAGCTTGTTCACATGACTAGTCTCCCAATGATCACGTGATTGCCAGTATTATGAACGTAGCGTTCAAGAATGCAAAAAGGATAAAATAGTGTTTCTACCGTCTCTTGTGGCGTGTGGCTGACTGTACAACCAGGCACCCTACCAACTGTTGCACGGTTTTCTGTGCAGCCATTATTCTACAGCACCTTCATAACAATAGGCCTATAGGATAAGGCCCCTTAATGATCGCTGGAACCAGGT
The DNA here is from genome assembly GCF_050947455.1 of Rhinoderma darwinii. Classification (NCBI taxonomy): domain Eukaryota; kingdom Metazoa; phylum Chordata; class Amphibia; order Anura; family Rhinodermatidae; genus Rhinoderma; species Rhinoderma darwinii. Next base: position 78,985,093 of record NC_134689.1, read on the forward strand.
GTATCAGCTGTCATTAAGGGCCTGTTCACATCAGCGTTGCCCTTCCGTTGAGGTGTTCCGTCTGAGGTTTCCGTCGGGTTAACCCTTCAACGGAAAGGCAAACTGAAACCTTAGCTTTCCTTTTCCTCACCATTGATCTCAATGGTGACGGAAACGTTGCTAAAAGTTTCCGTTTGTCACCGTTGTGACAGTGTTCCGTTGTTTTGACGAAATCAATAGCGCAGTCAAAACAACGGAACCCTGTCACAACGGTGAGAAAACGGGTCAAATACGTGTGACACCGGACCCGTATTTACGCCAGTATTTACGGGTGGGAAAAAATACGGTCGTGTGCATGAGGCCTAAGGCAGTACAGAACTGTTTTTTGGCTTTTTTTACAGTTTTTTTTTTTTCCGTTATAGATAGCTGTGAAAATCCCTGTGTCAACAAGCCGTAAGGCTAGATTCAGACGGGCGTTGCGCTTCTCGGACGTGTAAAAAACTTGTGTTTTTCACGCCGAAGTGCATCCGTGCCCTGCACTGCTGGACGAGATATCACGCATCCCCCTTAATTAGAGTCTATGGAGGGATGTGTGAAGTGTGAAAAAATAGGACATGTCCTATTTTCTCATGGACCCTTCACACGGTCCTTTGAAACAACGGCTGTGTGAACGGCCACATTGAATTATATAGGTCCGTGTGACGGCCATTGTTTCAACGGCCTTAGCACAAACGTTTAACACGTTCGTGTGAATAAGGCCTTACACTGATGTTTACCAACCTCTATAAATAAGGAGCTAGCAGACTTGATTAAGTTTAATGAACCAATGATATTAATATACTACAGTCAGGGAAAAAATTTCTCTCATGATAAATCAGTGATAACTTTTCCTGCTTTTCAATATGTTAAACCAACTGCCACCTACTGGTGGATGAGGAGGAATACAAATAATGCACATCAAACAAGTGCACTTCTTGTTGTAATGTCAAAAGTATGTTATATAAATCATAAAAATTATTATAAACTGTTTTTTTTTAAGAATTATTGTTCAAGGGTTTAAAATGTAAAAAGAAAACATTTATAACATACTTACTTTATCGGTACCACTTCCTTTACATGCCACTGCTGCCCAGCACTCCCAGTCCTCTACATATGCACAATGAGGAAGGCAGTAATTCGCTCCACAGTATTGTGATGTGACATCACATGTTTCTCACCGCATTGCATACATTTTTTGTATAAAGAAAGGGAACTAATTGTTCCCTTGCCTCACCGGCACTTTCAATTGTATACTCTTCCTAAGGATGCCAATACAATTGAAGACCGTACATAATTACATTACATTTGACAAAACATACTTGCCTGACCTGCTGTGGTGCCCTCCTGTTCTGCTCTGTCCTCCGCTCCCGACAGCGCTGCTTAGACTGAATCTAAGACACGCCCACCGTTCTTGGATTGGCCACAGCTGCTCACATGAGCAGTTCTGGCCAATCCATTAAAAGAGGGCGTGTCTTACAGCCTGAAGAATGCTGATGAAGTACAACCCCCCTGCCCTGTGAGTGACCTGACCGCTGGTCGGTCAGGTCACAAGTTAACTTTTTAATAAAAAAATAATAATTAAAAAACATCCTGCAGCCGCCTTCCCCTACAGTACACCCTAGACACTGCACCCCCCAGTGCCTAATAGCAAATACGGCCCTGCTTGCCCGTGTGTATTTTAGCATTCAGAAAAAACCTTAGGCAAAACAGAAAATAAATCCTGCTCGGCTGAGCACTAACTAAACATGCAAACATAACTATGCCATGGCCACTCTAAATGGCGCGGGACACATCGCAGTGTCACTTGTTAATCACAGGTTGTTTGTAGACAAGTCATCAGCGATCTGCCCCAGACACACACTGACCCACAAACACTGTGATTACACCTTGCTTTACACACATGCTGCAGCCTAGTCCTTATAACCAAGATGGACTACAAATTGAGGAATTCAGCCTATTCTTCCCCAATTTAGCTCAAGGCCTTTTTCTGAATTTTCCAAAAGTACAACTGAGTCTGAGCTTTCCACTACAGACCCAAAAATTCCCTGAAGCATACAATACGTCTGACCGGACTGAAGGGGAAACAGATTTTCGCTCAATGACTTTCCCTGCCACTGTCTCACAGTATGTACAGTCTTCATATAGGCTTATCTCTGGTATGTAAGTAAAATAGGTATAACACCCTTAACTTTCACCCAGAACTCCATTTTATCTAATAACATGCATACTGCTTTGTATTTCAGAAAGTGCAGCTGCAGTAGCGTTATTGCATTAAAAAACTGCTCGCAATCTTATCATGTATTACAATGAATGCCTCTAACCATATTCAAGTTCAATCTTCCACCTGGAGCTAAAGCACTGCAACTACATGGAATTTCCAGATTGTATTCTCTCTCTAGTAGTGTAGATGATACAACCGTATGACACGTTATATGGTTATCATTATGTCAGAGAATAATTAGCATCATACTGTGTTATGGCATGAAACCCTACATGGCAGTAATGGCGTTGCGTATATTATTTCCCTTATTAGCTTTACATCTTCTAAAGCACATTTTACGTTTTTTCCCCTTAAAAGGTCACCATTTCTCTAGTGTACAGCAGGATGCCTGTAAAATCTGCAGCGGTTTATCAAAGCAGCCAAATTATCCTAATGAATGTGTAGAATCTACGAACATATTTACATGTCAGGCCTTGCACAAACCATAAACCCAATTAGGCTTTTAACAAGTATTTTTCCTGCTGGTTTTGAAAATAATTCTAAAATATTTTCCATAGTATAAACAGATACTCTCACCTTTTTGTGAGGTTGTGGCTGTCTGACCAAGTATTTTTCATCCTACATCTTTTTTTTTTTCTCTTCTTCAGATTCCCTTATGAGTAATTTTGCATACACTGGATAAAATGTATCCATACAAGCGATGCACCAAAATAATACAATTTCTCCCACATAAAAAAAGGCCTCATATAGCCACGTCAATGAACAAATAAAGACGTTATGGCTGCTGATAGTCAGAGAGGCAAAAAGAATGACATTTAGCTGGTCATTAAGACCATTTCGGGCCTGGTCATTAAGGGGTTAAAGCAAAATACTGATCGGGCCTAAGGACAAATGCAAACCATGTGGGATTTTGTAAATAGAGAGAGTATGATCGGAGCTACACACTGCAATCAAAAATGTCAGCATTCACACCCAGAGTGCAGTTCCACAGCGTATTGGTGATGCTCAGTACTCGTCTCAGACAGAGAAGTAATATATGTGCCGAACCGGAAAGAAGGAGCCCTGCAATAGCCTGTGGACGTGAGCGTTTGCCACGTGTTATTAAGAATTGAATAAATGCGTCAGGACAACTTGGTGGGTCCATACTACATTCATCCATTTGGATTACCAGTAGGGATTTTGTGAAAAAAACGGGGCAGGGTAAGGGTGACTGTCTGTCCATTAGAGGCGCTGTGTTCACGAGCTATTTTCATCTGTGCAGCTTATTTCATTTCCATGTACTCTCTAATGCTGATTTTATGTTATTACTTTTTTGGCTTGGTACCCAAGAAGTCAGCAGATCTATAAGAGGAGTAATAAATGTGGCTACATCTGTACATGGCCTCAAAGACCCAAGGGATTTAAAAACCTCAAACAAAATATGCAGCTGCTCAATTTGTCACTGTGCATGATGCTTAGAGGAAGTTCTACTAGGTGTGACGATGTTTATTTGTAGAAAGAAAGGAATTTTATATCAATAAAAAGTTTGAATGTTGGCCAGCTGAGACCTGTCAAAACTACTGAATTATGCTGACTTCATTTTTCTTTGCTGTAATTTTATGTCCCTTTCGACATACAGTCTAGTACAACGCCAGAACTTTTGAAACTTCATTTTCACTTCAGAAAATTTGTTGCCCGAAAAAAAAAAGTATCATTTTTTATGCATTTTAAAAACCTTCCCATTCATAGGCTCCATAGGTGTACCAATGACGTCTTTCACAGCAATGTGTTTTGTTGTTGGCACGTGTACACTACCAACATGTTTGTAGGAAAACTCTTAGTGGTGTAGTAAATGTGATTTCCGTACACATAGAAATCTGTTGTGGCTCATGAAATAGAGTTGTTGTTTGAAAGCATTTTTTGTGGAAACCGTTGTTGCGCTATGTCCACACCACATCTGAACTCTACTTGCCCATAGTCTATCATTACCCAAACATATTCCATGAGTGTCCTTTGGGCATTCATTTGGCCGGTATATGTCTGTATGCCTTTGCCTCAACCGTATTGAAAAGCATAATATCTATGATTTTTTTTTAATACAGCTATATATATAAAAAATATATATTGCATGGTATAAGTTTTTTAAATGGGAGTCAATGGCAAACATATGCAGCTGTAAAGGCATACAGTTGCATATGTCTAGGGCATATGTTAAGCGGAACCTTTTAAATAGTCTTATCGAATATAAAGCTTAGACAAAATATAACCCTAGCTTATATTGTCTGTATGTGATATTCTGGATATAACTTATTTTGGTGATTATTGGCCATTTCTCAAATAAACATGCCATGCACATCTGTAGTTCACATTATTAGAATGACTTTTTTCAAAAGAAGAAAACGATGATTGTTGTAATGGTTTTGAACAATACATTTCAATATCGTTTATTTAAAAGCTATGTACACCTTTTTGAAATATTTTTTTTGTTTAATAAAACTCTCCATTGGTGTGATCTGTGCAACTTCCTAAATACATTTTATTAAAAATTATTTTTACTTTTTGAGATACAGCTGCTTTGTATCCTGTATACAGAGCAGCTGTGCTATACGCTGAATCCTGTATCTGTCAGGTCAGCGGCACTGACGGGTTCTGTGTTAGCGGCTCAAGCTGCTATCGATCACATCTCCGTTCATGACTTCTCACCTAAAGAGCAGTTAGAGCAGGAGCTCTGGTTTTATTTGGCACCCGCTCTACCTGTCACTGACACCTGTGCCAGTCTTTTTCTCCAAAGCTCAGTAAAAAAGGCGGCACTGAGGAATAACGCGCGTTATTGGCCACTGTAAAAATGCGTATTGACAGTCGCTAGAGGGTTAAATATGACTGGTTCCTCTCCTAGATATTCAACTCCACAGCTAATAGAAACAATCTGCAAGTCATATCCGCTGCTTTGTTTTCCCACAACATTCTTAGTCTTATATCACAAAGTCATTTCTTATGGGGTTTTTAGATCTATTACTTTATTTCTGAAAAGAAAACAAATTGATTTAATGATCCTTTAGACCTGGGTACATTTACAGGACAGAGGACAATGAAATCGGATTAAACTTCATATCCTGTTGTGTAGTTAATACATGTTCTTGCATCCTCTGGATTAAATCAGCCATCCCATGTTTAATAGAAAGAGGCAAAAGACTTAAGCTTCGACCCACTTGTATATAATGTAGAAAGAGCCAGGTTCTGTCTCATAGTGCATGCTGCTATTATTTACTAACCTAGCCAAAGCATTTACAATTCATTTCTAAGTAATAAAATAAATTGTTAAATGATCATTTTACATGTATGGTGTATGGCATTACTCCCTTCATGTATATGATCTCTGATATTTTGATTGCAGCATTTAATTCCATCGAAAACAAAATATGAGCTGGTTCCATCATCCATCTATCAATTTTTAAGATGACTCTATGAATTTATCTAGTTTATTTTCTTGTGCCAAAAGAGAGAATAGTATGTTCATATAGCAAATATTATATGTATTATACACAGATGGAACCCAATGATTGGATCATTCATGAACCATAAATAAGTGTGGTCCTTTTTTCATTGTTAATAGCAGCATACGTAGCTCAGCTGCGGGATAGACTATACATTAACACCCATTTACACATTACAATTTACCGGAAGCATAAATCAAGTAACAAACCCCAGACTTTGAAATTCATAGACGTTTACTTCATTACAACTATAGTAACATACAGTTAGGTCCAGAACTATTTGGACAGTGACACAGTCGTCATGATTTTCGGCTCTGCATGCCACCACATTAGATTTGAAATGAAACAACTGAGATGCAATTGAAGTGTAGACTTTCAGGTTTAATTCAAGGGGTTGAACAAAAATATTCTGTGAAACGTTTAGGAATTGCAACCATTTTTCTACACAGCCTCCTCATTTCAGGGGCTCAAAAATAATTGGACAAATTAAGTTTACCATAAATAAATGTAAAAAAAATGTAATACTTTGTAGAGAATCCTTTGCAGGCAATGACTGCCTGAAGTCTGGAACCCATGGACATCACCAAACGCTGGGTTTTCTCCTTTGTGTCGCTTTGCCAGGCCTTTACCGCAGCTGTCTTCAGTTGTTGCTTGTTTGTGGGTCTTTCTGCCTTAAAGAGGCTCTGTCACCACATTATAAGTGGCCTATATTGTACATGATGTGATCGGCGCTGTAATGTAGATTACAGCACTGTTTTTTATTTAGAGAAACGATCATTTTTGACAGAGTTATTACCTATATTAGCTTTTTACGAATGAGTTTCTTAATGAACAACTGGGCGTGTTTTACTTTTTGACCAAGTGGGCGTTGTATAGAGGAGTGTATGATGCTGACCAATCAGTGTCATACACTTCTCCCCATTCATTTACACTTCAGATAGCGAATCTTGACACTTCGCTAATACAATCCCGACACTTCAGCACAGCAAGCGTAATCTCGCGAGATTACGCTGTAAACTGTCATTTCAAACGAGATTATGCTTGCACTGCTGTAGTGTCGGGATTGTATTAGCGAAGTGTCAGGATTTAGAATACACATCACGTCCTGGTTGGAGGTAATGTATATTCATTGTCAGGACACTGCAGTAACGTTATAGTGTGTTTATGTGGCTGCACATAGTGATCTAGCTATATCGCTATGTGCTGTGTAAATGAATAGAGAGAAGTGTATGACGCTGATTGGTCACTGATTGGTCATCGTCATACACTCCTCTGTACAAAAAATAAAACTTTACTGTTATCTACATTGCAGCGCCGATCACATTCAATAGGAGATAGGGATTTTATAATCTGATGTGAGAGCCTCTTTAAGCAAGTGAAATGCATGCTCGATCGCGTTGAGATCTGGTTATTGACTTGGCCATTGCAGAATATTCCACTTCTTCACCTTAAAAAACTCCTGGGTTGCTTTTGCAGTATGTTTTGGGTCATTGTCCATCTGTACTTTAAAGCGACGTCCAATCAACCTCGCTGCATTTGGTTGAATCTGAGCAGAAAGTATATCCCTAAACACTTCAGAATTCATCCGGTTTCTTTTGTCTTCAGTCACATCATCAATAAACACTAGTGACCCAGTGCCTTTGGCAGCCATGCATGCCCATGCCATCCCACCACCATGATTTACAGAGGATGTGGCGTGCTTTGGATCATGAGCTGTTCCAAGCTTTCTCCATACTTTCTTTCTCCCATCATTCTGGTACAGGTTGATCTTAGTTTCATCTGTCCAAAGAATGCTGTTCTAGAACTGGGCTGGCTTCTTTACATGTTGTTTGGCAAAGTATAATCCGGCTTTCTATTTTTGAGGCTGATTAATGGTTTGCACCTCGTGGTGAACCCTCTGTAATTGCTCTCATGAAGTATTCTCTTTATGGTAGACTTAGATACTGATACACCTACTTACAGGAGAGTGTTTGTCACTTGGGTAAATATTGTGAAGAGGCTTTTCTTCACCATGGAAAGGATTCTGCGATCATCCACCACTGTTGTCTTCCGTTGATGTCCAGACCTTATGGAGTTCACGAGATCACCAGTGTGCTCTTTTTTTTTTCTAGAATGTACCAAACTGTTGATTTGGCCACTCCTAACATTTGTGGTATCTCTCTGATGGTTTTTTCAGCCGAACGATGGTCTGTTTCACTTGCATTGAGAGCTCCTTTGACCTCATGTTGTGGGTTCACAGCAACAGCTTGCAAATGCCACACCTGGAATCAACTCCAGACCTTTTACCTGCTTAATTGATTATGGATTAACAAGGGAATAGCCCATGCAGCCCATTAAATAGTTTTTGAGATAATTGTCCAATTACCTTTGGTCCCTTGAAAAAGAGGCAGCTACATATTAAAGAGCTGTAATTCCTAAATCCTTCCTCAAATTAGGATGTCAATATTTCAAATTAAAGTTGAGAGTCTGCACTTTAAGCCCATAATGATTATATAACTGTATATTTAATATGTTTTGCCAAAACTTGTCGATGTCAAAATAATTTTGGACCTAACTGTATTAGGACTAATTTTGAACGCAAATTTGCTTTTCTAGCAATGCAGTTCATGACGAGAACTCCTAGGACAACAATTTACATGTAACAATTACACAAATAGTAATGATTTGTATTGTGTAAGCTCATTCCACCAATAGTAAATGGCCTTGTATTAAATATGGCAACAAATCTACTACAAGTGAGATAACGAGGTAAATGCTGTTAAACAATGTAGAATATATTAGGCTAGTAATGTTTAATTGTTTTACATTTTAAAATGTAATGGGGTTGTTTGGCAATAATAAATAGGGCTTGGAGGGTACATGAATTGTGTAATGCAGTGCTACTCAAACTGTGAGGTGCGCCTAAATGGTGGGGCGCACAAAGTTCTTGGGGAGGCACAGTAACAGTTTGAATGTATTTGTGTGTGTGTAAACAAAGACACAAAGCCATACAATATAGTTATCAAAATGTCGGCTAAGGGAACAAACAGATCAATATGAAACTTGCCCCCCACCCCTCGAATGTGTTTTAAAAAAACAACTATTTTCTGATCCAAAGTCATCACTTATGTTTATTACCCCATGTGGCCTGTTTTAGCTAAGAAGTGTTATTTATAGATTCTATGGAAATTAATGTGAAAACTTGACTGCCTATTATGTCCTATCCTCATACCATAATGGCTAAACATAGATCCTTACGTCTTTCCATTTGTGACTATTGTCCTGTATCAAACAAACTTCTTGTTGTTTGCTATTTTTGGCATCAGTTAAAAGAATGTTTTAACTCGGTTCTATGTGCATGTTATATAGAGCAGGTCTGATCTCTTGGGGAAATCCAACCTGCCCAACATACGAATTGGCACCCTCAACAAGCGACTGCAGGATTCTGCACAAAGAATTCCCCATATTTATTTCCTGTGTTTCGACCACATTATTTCATTTTGCTTAGCTTATGTTGAAGAATTTATCATAAAGATGATTGAAATTGGAACAAGTTTATGTCCTAATCTGCTACCTCTCTAGAGATGGACATACCCTCGTAAGAGGCATACTTTATATATCACAGCAAACCTGTCAACACCAGCACAGCCACTTCTCTTCATTCACATTTACAAGCACCTCGTAAACTTCACGCCTATATGAGGATAAAGCTACATCAATGCACACTTCAAAATAACAGAACTGCATTCTGAACTTTTAAGTGGTGGTTTTTGCATGGCAATGCAATGTACACTGCCAACTGGTTAAAATTCTTCTGAACAGATGTTCACCGTAAAAGATTCAACTGGCTCTTGAAAAGCCTTTCAATGGACGTAGCTGATGTTATAAAATGATAAAATGTTGATTGTCCGGTAAAAAGCTAGGAAATTATCCCTACTAAACTAGAGACAGTAATTAAAAGTCAGAAATAAGCAAAGGGACGTTTTTATTGTTATTATTATTATTATTATTATTATTAATAATAATAATTACATTATTCTGTATATAATAGGAAGTTTAAATATTGTTCCAAGGCCTGTGCTGTGTTTATTGTAATTAAATTGTGCATTACATGTGCTTTGTATACTATATTTACCATGTGCCAGCTCTAAGACAAGATAAATAAATAAAATACGTTTTTGGGGGTATTTTCACCATTTATTTTGTACAGTTTATGCTTTCGCTTCAAAGATTTTTATCAAGTTTTATGTATAATTATTCTAATACATAACAAAAGATAAACGCCACGGAGGGGGGAAGCAAAAAGTAAGTATTGAGGTAAAGTATCAAGTAAAAGAAAGCACAGTAATATCAGCCCTAAAACGGTTACAACAATCTGTAACAAAGAACAACCCCCCCCCCCCCCCCCAAAAAAAAAGACTATACTATTACATTGAAAATGTAACAAAAATTAAGGCATGATGACTATTTTATTCTGCTACTAAAGGCCAAAGTAGGGTGCATCTGCATGATATGGGCAATGAGCAAAATACAGAATGTGAGGAGTGGCAGCCCTCTCTAGCAAGGTGGCTAAAGATAAGATGTAATGGAGAGTAGAAGTGGCATGTGCCGTAATCCACAGAAGCCATGTTTTATTATTTGATCTTCTCATAAAGTAGGCTCTAGTTGATCTATTTTTTACAAGGATAAAGTAGGGATGTGCCACTCTGAGGCTTTCTGTATTTGTGCCACCATGGCAATATATTGTATGAGTTTGTACATTGCGTGATTAACCCCTGAGGGCTTATCTCGCAACAGCAGGACCGTTGGGAGTAAAATCTTTATGAAACCGTGCTGAGATCATGTAGTTTCACTTCATGCTGTAAAGGAGTCTAGAAGTGCCACATATGAACCATTTCATGCTCCTGGTTGGCTAATGTGGATCACCGACGAAATATTCTTCTTAGCAGATGTGCCAAAGGACAACCCCCTCAGGTTTTTTTTACACAAATGTATTTAACATCACACAAATTCCATTTTAAAAGGATTGTTTTACACTTCACTGACAAAAAAAAAAAAGAGAGGACATTTTTAGTGACATCTTGTCGTACCCGCTCTCTGGGTATTTCTCCGGCACCAAAAAAGTTGTTACATTGCTACATAGCCCTCTTAATGCTTAAAGGGAGTCTGTCACCTGGAAGTTAAATCTATTGGATGTTCTAAGGTAAATATCTCAATGGGTGCTATTGCTTGTGTGTCACAGAACTCAAAACATAGATCCTGTTGTAAATATGGGGGATTCAGCGTCCCAGTCCGCAGGCTCTATAGCACACATTGAGATATTTTATCTTAGATGCTCTAACTAAAGCAGGATTGTCCTGATGACATTCTCCCATTTTGGTTGTTAATGGTTGCAATCAAAAATGTAGACCCTTATCCTAGAGAATAATGCAGAGCCATATATGTCAGCAGTGAGAGGGTAGATTGAAGCTTTAAATGTACTGTACTACTGAACGGATAATGGATAGAATGTTCTCTGATATGGGCACAAAGTACTGATGTTATGCCGGGGGACCTGGTAAATGCTGCAGGTGATAAGATCATTCAGAGCAAGGGCTACTCCTTGCACCAGCTCTCTGCTCTGGCTAATAGAGGGAATGTGCCATAGGGTGATCCCAGCCTTCACAACCACTTTACAATAACTAGTAGAATACATAGAATGACAGAACATATATTTAAATGTTCTTGCCAGCATGTGTTTAACATATGCTGTGGGGGGTGGGGTGATGGCATGGTGGTCAATTACCAGAAAGCTTATAACGTTTTCAACTGTCGGTCAGCCACAGCAGTTGTGTATCACAAAGCCTCACAACTCTAGCAATGCACAGCATTTCCTATGTGATCTAGAGCTACATTTCTGTTTTTTACTTAATTTACATCTGTGGGTTTTATCCTTGGTAGTTTTATACAAAGAAACTTAAACTTCATAATGCTTTTGTTTGATGAGCCCTATCTAGAACACGCAGGAGGCTATCATGGTTACATGGTATCCATTTGCATCTATCTTTTACAAATATTTCCCCAACTTTGTCTTTGCAATACCCTCCTGAATCTATAACTTAGCTGAAGTGTTGTGACAGGACAGTTCCATTGTTTAGACTACACCATTTAAGAGAAGCCATGGACAGGTTTTGAGGACAGGAAGTATAAACTGTTTGGAATAGCTTTACAAATATTCTCTCAGTGTTTACATGGATGGGCAATTTGGTTGTTTCTGAAATACTAATGAGATATAATTTTAAGTTCCCATTATCTAGACCGGCCAGATTGAACAGGAAAGAACAGCTGTCATAGGGATCGATGATGTCTGTGGATGCCACATTTAAGTGTGGTTAATGCCATATGTGCAAACTTCATCCATATGTTTGGAGAGACGTTTTCTCAAAATATTACACACCTGCAAGAAAACGGGTTTATTTTTCTGTTTAAGTGTCAGTAGAGCCCTTAAGTTACACAACACGACTGACAATTAGATTCAGGGAGCATGAATGGGTTTGTATAAGCCACCATGTTTTATGACCTACCGATATATTCTCAATAGATCTCTATTGATCTTGACAAGGGGCTGGTTGTTGTCCTGTTCGCTGTAGGAGAGCGGGCCACACATGTGTGATTTCTCCCCATGGAAGTAAATAATACATTTACACAGTAAATAAAGGTAACTCCCATTTTTTTAATTCGGAGAGCACACCTGCTTGGCCTTCAAGTCCCAACTAAAACTGCCCCGTTCTCGGGATCAGTGGTGGTTCTGTTTTTCAAAATCGCCCAATCACTTTATCAAAAGTTCATAAAACCTTATGGTGAGATAACCCCTATAGGCCGGAATCAAAGATGAAGATTTATATTCTGGTTTTTTTCTGTTTTTTTTGCCCAATACAGGATTGGACCCAAAAGAGAAGAGAAGTATAATTCTTTCCGTTTTATTTATTAATTAATTTTTTGAAATGAAAAAAAATTTTTTTTCATCCATTCCTGGCTTTGACTAACAAACTTACAACAAGAACTTCATCAAAACTGCATGTGTGGATCCAAACTTAACAGGAATATTTCTATCTAGAGAATCAACACTAAATTCCACATTTTACAAGTATGTGCGATCCTTTAGCAGAGCAGCAGTGTAGAAATGAAGTGTCGTGTTATTGATCTCCAGCAGCTTGTATTGTGCAGCAGCAGCAGACAGTCTGTTATAAAACAGCTTTTGTCTGTGACAGTCTGATAGGGAATCTGTGGTGACGTCCCCTCATCTGCCATCCTCTATTATTGGAATTCTCCCTTACAAGGAATACGTAACTTTTTGTGTTTTGGTGAATGATGCTGAAACTACTGTATACCTTATACAACTGTTTTCCTTACAATATTCCTCTCTATATACACAAAGAAGCTATCACTTTATGATGACTCTGAGAAAGTTATGCCGTTAACTGAGGCAGGAAGACGTAAGGCTACATTGTATAAGCGATGGGCGCACACACCTACAAGTAAATCCCTTCGTTTTGGTAACTTCAAACAGTTGAAATTCATTCTTCCCTGAATGTAAACACTGACAATACACGGGGATTAATGTTATGATGATGAAGCTTCCATCATCCACTTTACAAGAGTGTTTAACTCCTCAGTCAGGATGAATATCAGTTACAGAGCCTGCCCTTACTACAGCTCTTTATCTTATATAGAAGGATGTTTAATAAACATATAATCTGCTGAACACTATTTCCCAACTGTGTTTTGGAAGGCTGAGATTTTGCCAGATATGTTATTTCATTAGCATTATTAATATTATAATTTTTATTATTCGTAGTAGCAATAATAATAATAAAGTAATACTATTACTGAAGTAGCTTAGAGTTTGCCCCATTTGCTTAATCTTGTCCATAAGCCCTAATAGAGAAAAGTTCCCAGTGTGAGACCCCCTCTACCCCCACCCCCCCCCCCCCCACCAGAGCGATCATGTATTACATGGATTTGGGTGTGTAGGAATCTATTATCGGACAGATTTTAAACCAGGACATTTAATAGATTCTCTTTATAATTGGTGCCAACTGGTATTACTGAAGCCATGAAGTTGTTTAAAGGCACATGTTGTATATTTATATACTGTGTAACTTAGTATGGCAGATTTGCAAAATAGTAAAAAAAAAAGTAGTAACTACAATATTACTATTGTTTTTTTCCATTATAACAAGAGTTTTAAAGTTAGTTTTTATTTATAATTCATTACAATTCACTATATTTTGGTCCCTTTCATGGTCACACATACTATGATATTCCTGGCTTGAATGGAGTAGCATAAGCAGATATGTTTAATGTATTGGCAAGGATTTCTATGGAAAACACACTGTAGATCAGTGTCTTCAGGAGCCATGTGTAGCTATGTGGAGCCCTAGCTGTTGGCAGCAGCAGATATTTTGTGCATTAATGACACCAGGTACCAAATCACAGTCCTATGGGTCAGGGTCATATAACTATCATTCGGCAATATGAAAAGCACGGTCAAACTGGACAGCACAGTAAGGCTGGGTTCACACGACCTATTTTCAGACGTAAACGAGGCGTATTATGCCTCGTTTTACGTCTGAAAATAGCGCTACAATACGTCGGCAAACATCTGCCCATTCATTTGAATGGGTTTGCCGACGTACTGTGCAGACAACCTGTCATTTACGCGTCGTCGTTTGACAGCTGTCAAACGACGACGCGTAAAATGACTGCCTCGGCAAAGAAGTGCAGGACACTTCTTTGCAACGTAATTTGAGCCGTTCTTCATTGAAGTCAATGAAGAGCAGCTCAAGATTTACGGGCGTCAAAGACGCCTCGCAAAATGTGAGGAGGAGCTTTTACGTCTGAAACGAGGCAGCTGTTTTCTCCTGAAAACAGTCTGTCTTTTCAGACGTAAAAGCCGCTCATCGTGTGCACATACCCTAACCCTGAAAAGTGCAATTTTTCACACTGAAGTATTATGTTAGACTTTTATATTTGTTGTTAAATATTACTTTTATTTTGGATATACTTTGTGGTTTAAAGCTAAACAAAGTTGGGGAACTCTGCTGTAAATAGCAGATTATTTATGTAAAATATTTGTAACAAATAGTTGTTGTTTTTATACTACAGATGTGTGCACCCTTCTTGAATTGCATTAAGTTATAAAATTTGTCATAATAACAAATCAATACAATCTCGCCCATCTAGTAAAGAAACATATACGTTAAACGTATCATTTTGTTTAACATGGGCATCTATGGCCGACATTGGCATTTGTCAGAGGCATCTGTCATAGCCATCCAGTGAAAAAAACGTATACGTTAACCATATAAAAAATGTTTAAATATGAGGTCTATGGGTGACATATGGCTGACAGATGCATCCCATCCATCAGCAACCTGTCGCCCATAGACTCCCACATTAAAAAGTGTACGTTTAGCATACACGTTATTTACTGGATGACTGTGACGTATTCATTTTTTTAACATGGGAGTCTAGGGGCGATGGTGGGCTGATGTATGGCATACTTCGGAGGTATTGTATATGGTACTCGGGTAATGTAGGATTTAAAGAGAAAGTAACGGAGGGCACATCTGTAGACCCTCATTTGATCCAATTCTTACTTTTAGTGTCAAAAGATTTTATTGATAAGCCGCAAAGAAAGCAAATAAAGTAAATGCAATAACCCCACAATGGGGCTGAGATACAAGTGTGGAATTTTTTGCACATTAAAAGAAAAAAACAGTAACATAGTGGGACATAGCAATATAGAACTATGGGTGGACTGCATTTTTTGTTGAATTTGTCGAACTGTGGGTGGCCACCCAGCTCCCTCTAAGCCCACCCCCACTTTTTTAAGTGGTGGAGACGGCTTAAAAATGCAAAGTCACAAAAGTTTTGCACACAGAACTGAGTTTTTGCGCAAATTGAGACTTTTCTACGCCAGAAAACTGACGTAGAGTGTATTAGAAATCCCCCCCAAATGTGTTTAATGGCAATATTGCTTTTATACCGGATGTATTTCATTTTAAGCACAGTCTTCCTCAGGTTTACAGATGACTTTCACATTACATCTATTTCTGATATAGACCGCTAGTGTGTAAAGTGAACGGTTGCCAGTGTGCGGATCTTAATAACGCCTTTATATTTTGCTTTACACTTCTATGTCTAAGAACGTGTGCAAATTCACCGCAGTGTTAGAGTTTTATGGCACTTTCTAAATAATTGATAATAATGCATACTACAGCCTGTACACAGGCATACATAATGTAGACATTTATTATCCCCCGCAGAAGCCAGTACCAGTGGATTACAATGCCGAGCTATAAAAATAACTGCATCATATAAAATCCCCATCATACATTTTTTCTTCGTGCTCTTTTTATCACTTGTTATTTACTTCATAATTACTAATGTTCTGTATAGTTGTAAGCACATTTTACAACACACATTCAACATGAGTCTAACTCAGCCCACAATTTGCATGTATACTTCAACTGTATATCTAGATCATAGAAGCTTCAAACAAATGTGTTCATTAAGGGCAGTAGAAGAAATCTAGGAAGAGTCTCTTAAAAGGCCACCAACCCGAAAATGTAATGTGGCATATGTGTGTGTATATGTGTGTGTGTATGTATATATATATATATATATATATCTAAATAAATATAAGTTTATATATAGTAACAAATAAGTGTGCCATCCATATTCAGGGACATACTGTGTAAGATCTCTAACTAAAATTATTTATTCTCTTAAGAAAATCTAACGTGCGTTTTTCGTTAATGTGAATTCAATGTACCAAGGATTATCATAGCATTTTCTCAAGTCATTTTGTTTTGCATTAAAATACAAAATACAATTTCAACAAATTATTTATAGTGAATATATAAAGGTCATTGTATGGATGATATCCATATACACTGCTGTCCCTCTATTGTGTTATCAGTGCTCCTTACACAGTCTAAGGACTGCCATCATACTGCTGTAGTTGACCACCAGCTGATTTCTCAAAGGTCAGCAGGTACTAGGACAGGCTTATAAGAATAGGTTCATTATAGTTCACTTTCCACTTCTGTTTTGTAGTGCCTAGTGATAAATATTTTAGATGTTAGTCATTCTTCTGCCACTAGAGGGCAGCATATGATATCACTTCATTTATATATAATATATATATCATTTATTTATTTTTTATTTATTTTTTGTAAGATTTGTTTAACTGTGTTAATCATCATCAAGTATATTCTTTTTGTTGCCTTTCTAACTAAATAATAGTAATAATAAAAAAACTGCTATTGTTTGAACAAGCAAACAGATTATTTGTGTTGTTTTAGAGTTGGTATATATAGCTCAATATGTAACTATCTACGGCATAATTCATAGAGCAGTGTTATTAAAGGGGTTTTCCACTTTCCAATTACTTTTTACATACACATAACAAATCCCTTTTAATCAAACTTTCTAATATACTTATCTTTTAAAATATCTTTATTTCTCCTGATCAACTTCTGTCACGTGACACCGCATCATCGGAATTCAGGACTTCTGATGCCATGTCGAGCGTTCAGTGCTCTTCTCTCCTTCCGGAGGTATGCCTCTTCTGGCTGGCTCACTGAACGGCGCGTCATCAATGACGCCCGATCAATGGGTTGCCCCAGACGGCCATGCATCATCTGGGCGCATGCGTGGTTCAAAGAACGTCTCTTTGAACCACACATACCCAGTACAGTGGTTTGATGTGGCGTGCGTTCCAGGCGCACAGTATGATGGAAGAGAACCAGTGAATGCTGGGAGCAGAGCCGTTAGTGGACATAGAATCAAAGATGGGATGTAAACACAGTGCTACATGACAACAGTAGACCTTTTTAGGACGGGAAAAACTTGAAAAGGAAAAATAAAGTTTGGGGGGGGTTTATGTGAGAAAAATGAAGGCGGCCGCAAGTAAACTAAAAAAATCAGATCTCGGAAAACCCCCGTCCCTTACATTGTAGACCAAAAATAAAACTACGGTGGCCAAGAACACCAAATGTATTGTTAGCAGTTTTTTTTGTCTCTTTTTTCGTCTTTTTTATTATAAATATCAACTCAATAATGCAAAGTTACTATCATAATTTGATAGGAAATGTTGTAAAATGTTTGACCCATTCTTTAAGGGAAATTCTTTTTTCCCATGTACTCATTGCTTATTCACCAGCAGAGTATAAACTATTTTGTTGCAATCTAGCCTGGACCTCAATTGCAGACTACAGATTGCCATTAAAAAGTCTTTAGCGTTTATTGCAGGCCCCTAAACATATGGGGAGTTTGGCGGCACCTAACCTTTATTTGTACTACTTGGCGTTACAGTTGGCGCTTGCACGATGGTGGATCGATATAGATTTAAAGAGGCTCTGTCACCAGATTATAAGGGGCCTTTCGTCTACATAATCTGATCGGCGCTGTAATGTAGATAACAACAGTGGTTTTTATTTTGAAAAACTATCATTTTTTAGCAAGTTATGAACAATTTTAGATTTATGCGAATTAGTTTCTTAAGACAACTGGGCGTTTATTACCTTTTTACCAACTGGGCGTTGTAAAGAGAAGTGCATGACGCTGACCAATCAGCGTGAAACACTTCTCTTCATTAATTTTTAGCTGTACTTACAGCACAGCGTGATCTCACGAGATCACACTGTGCTGTCACATACTCCCACATTAACTTTACCAAAATGTCTTGAGAGTGAATAGACATAGTCTCCAGCCAGGATGCGATGTCTATTCACTCTCCCGACACATTGGTAAAGTTTCTGTGGGACAAAGGGTATGTTCACACGGAGTAGCAAAATACGTCTGAAATTACGGAGCTGTTGTCGCCTGAAAACAGCTCCTGATTTTTAGACGTTTGTAACTACTCGCGTTTTTCGCGGCATATATTACGGACGTTATTGGAGCTTTTTTTCAATGGAGTCAATGAAAAACGGCTACAAAAACGTCCCAAGAAGTGACATGCACTTCTTTGACACGGGCGTCTTTTTACGCGCCGTCTTTTGATAGTGACGCGTAAAATTACACCTCGTGTGAACAGAACATAGTAAAACCCATTGAAAGCAATGGGCAGATATTTGTAGGTGTAATGGAGCCATTTTTTCAGGTGTAATTCGAGGTGTAAAACGCGAGATCACGCTGTGCTGTGATTAAGTCCCACAGAAACTTTACCGAAGTTAAGGTAGGGGGTACTACGGTTCCCTTATACTCAGCTAGAACTCCATTATGGAATAATCCTTGGTTGCCCCATCTCAGGTCTCTGCCCGGGTCCGGTAATGTGGTCAGGGGCGGGGGTCAAGTTCCTGGGTCAATTATACTCTGCAGACTCTGGATTTGTGTATTTTTCTGAACTAGGGAATAGATTTGAAATCTCGAGAAAGGCCTTCTTCCACTACCTCCAATTGGGACATGCTTGTGCTGTCCAATTTGGCTCTACCACGCATCTGTTCGGCTTTTCTAGACTGGAGGAACTTCTTGGTGTTCCTGACCTTACGAGAGTCCTCACACAAACTTATGCACTATTGCTGTCCTTTGGACGGAGACCTTTTGATATGGCATGGGCGGAATGGCAAAGAGATATTCCTGACCTTGTGGAGGGAAGTGGAGCTCTCATTTTTTGATTCAGTTACAAGTTCTAGAGATTTTCTGATCCAATTGCGATTTTGGAACCGGATATACTACACTCCGTTTGGAATCTATCCAAAGTAGAAGCTTCGGATAGATGTTTTAGGTGTCAATCTTATGTTAGCACATATTTACATTGTGTGTGGCTGTGTCCTAGGATATTGCCCTCTTGGTCAGTGGAACTGGAGATCCTTCATGTCCACTTCGGGTTCCCTCGACTCCTCACCCCCCAGACATGCCACTTGAGGTTGTACATGGCTATTATGAAAAAATATTCTTTTGATTTGTTCTGTTGTGTGCTAGAATGGTTACGATTATGGCTTGGAAATCCACAGTGTGTTAAGAGTCTGGCTGCGGAAACGCAGGATAAATTGACATGCTGCGGATTTTAAAATACACACCGCAGAAAAAAATGTGCAACGTGTAGATGAGACTTTTTGAGATCTCATTTACTTTGCTGGTACTGTATTACGCTACGGATTTGCTGCATGAAAATATGCGTGCTTATGGGCATGCGTGTTTCTCTGCACTGAGCACATTAGGCGGTTCTTAGATGGAATTAAAAGAACACCAGGGGATGCCATAGCAGCAATATCTAGACACAGCAGCGATATTTAAATTATTCCAATTGGAAAATTTGTTATGTAATATTTAATTGTGGGACAACCTCTATAAACCAATCTGACATATAAGATAGCTGTCCCCCTACCAGCCTATAAACATGCATATGTGAAACGGCCAAGAGTGTGTGTTTATTCCAATAGAGAGGGAGGAATAATCTACTGTCCATACAGTAGTTAGACCCTTCATATAGAAGATAGATGCACCATACAGTAGCTAGTCCCCCCCCATATAGTAGTAAGGTGCCCCATAAAGTAGTTAGACCAGCCATATAGTAGATCGGTGCTCCGATATAGTAGGTATGCCCCCCTCCTCCATTAATAATGCCCCCCTTGCGCCAATGACGTGTCTTCGGCCAGCTGTCCGACGCAGGTAGCACGATGCAGTGGCGGCAATACGCTGCCTGCGTTGAGATGTCAGGCTGAAGTCCTCAGGAACTTTTAGTATGCCTCACAGTATTAAGTATTTAGTGATGCTGTGGCCAACTTTTATTTTCATACAAGTACCTTGTTGAGTATTCATTTTGGGCAAGAGGGTTAAAAAGAATATGGCTTTTATAAAATTGTGGTGCATCAGCCTTGATGGGCAAGAGTATCTGAATAAATACTTGGTTGCCAATATGCCCAGAACCACACAAAACGAACTTCAGCCTTCATGATACAGAGACTTACTACTACCTTATGGGAGAGTAAGTAAAAGTGTGTGAATCATCGCTTTAGGAGGGAGTTGGGTGACATCTGGACCACCTGCCAAAATGAAAAATATCCTTGGCCTGTATCCTTTAAAAAGAGAATAAAGATCTAAGCCTGCTGTCAATGCTTTGAGTGTGAAGGCCTGCTACATCCAGGAGAGAAGCCTGCAATGCTTCTTAGATTACTTGTGGGAGCAACACTGGCTTACCTGGTCATTGTAGCAAAAAATAATATATTAAGAGTGTTTAACTGTATATTATGATGCATAGGATTATGTGTAAGATTTATCCTATGAAGCGCTTTCTTTTAACTTTCCTATACTGCTGCTTAATGTGTCTAAGGTGTATTGGCACGAACCGGTTTAAAATCGGCCGTGAAAAACTGCCGTTTTCACAGATCCCTGATTGTCTATTGAGGGATCCTGGAAAGCGGACAAAAATAGGACGTCCTACTTTTTCACGGGCCGCTCACACGTACATTAATTTCAATGCAGCCGTGTGATGACCGTAATAAAAAACGTCCATCACCCGGTCAATTATCCCTGGCGTGTGAATAGGCCCGAAGACTGTATTTACAGGTGCCATAAGTGTAGCAATATAATGTACAGCCAGGCATGTGTGAATACAAGATATGGCTTATTCCTTATGAGCTATTATGATAGCAATAGGGAATTGCTGCTCCTATATAAATGTAGGTTCATCAAAGGTGATTCTATTCTAGAATTAACATTTTCCAGGAAATTAGACATTTTTTACCCGCTCCTCAGTCCAATGTATGCAATATTAGAACACTTTCCTTATCACAGCTGTCTGCGCAGACTTTGTCTCACTTGGTGTTTTGAACTGCCATGCATAATATTTTAAGAAAGTTCCAACATGCTCCACCTGTTAAATATTTGTCATTTGTATTGCGACAGATGATAAATCCCATTTGCTTGAGGTGTTGATAATATGTTGATATGTGGACATGCTGCAGAGCTTTAAGCATTCTGGCTGTTTTTCTGCAATATTATTTTATATTTTTGTATTAATAAATCATTTGCAATTGTATTGCATTAGCAGACTGTACTTGTCTATTACCGATACAGAAGTGTGATGGAAATTATGCTGAAGTGACAACCCTTTATAGAAACTTCATTTAGATTTATTGTGCAGGAAATGTTTCTATTCTATAAAATTCACATTGATCAGTGTACGATCTACGACAACTATAACAGAGCATCCTAATTCACTAGATGTATCTTGTTCTGTACGCATTATGGTATTGCAATAAGGCATTACATTGATAAGCTCTGCTTCATCTGTACAGTATATATACTCAAGAATTTATGACAAATTGGTGTTCATTTCTAAATGTGACATTTTCATACATTTGGGTATGTGGTTGTGGCATTATTCACTCAATGCACTTGCAAAATGAAGTCTCCCATCACTCCATTTTCAAATCCTAGTATCCAATATATGCCAACATGTGTAACATTCTTTTCAACTTGTAACTTTTTGAATGAAAAAAAAACCCATTTACTCATGATACCAGCTTTGTTACCTGAAACATCCCTTAGAATTTCTTTATTTTCTTTATTTTTTTGGAACTGTCTGAGAATGGGTTCCAAATAATTTGAAAAAACGATCACTCTTAGTAGAAGGCACTCCTGCACTTATGTGGAAGATTGAGCCGCATCCCCAGTCGAGGCAGAATATCTCAGTGGGTAGGAAATATGAACTTTATTTCTTAAAAAAGACGTGTATTAAACAGCATATGTCTCAATGGTGGTGCAAGAAGCTACGCGTTTCGACCTCGAACAAGGTCTTCATCAGGCTTGTGGCATAATTGAGACATATGCTGTTTATTACACATGTCTTTTTTAAGAAATAACGTTCATATTTTCTACCCACTAAGATATTTTGCCTCGACTGGGGATTCGGCTCAATCTTCCACATAAGCGCAGGAGCGCCTTCTACTAGGAGTGATTGTTTTTTCTAATTATTTGGAACCTCTTCTCCACATCGACTCCCGCTGATTCTTCAGCCTCCGATGTTCACTCCGAGGGCCAGCAGACCACCTATATACTGAGCATCAAGGCTCCACACGCCTGATGATCGAGTTGTGCCGACCACCTAGCACAACTCCAAAAGGTGAGTGTATTTTTCAAACACACATCAGTTCTATCACTGACCACCCTGTTTCCACGGCATTACCCCAGTGGAGCGCTATGTGTCTCTTATTTTCCCCATATCTCTGTCAGGCTGAGAATGTTGAGCTCTTTCTTCGAACCTTCACACCCTGCCGCATTGTTTTTGGTCTCCAGAAACATCGCGACATGGTGTGAAGGTTGAAAGAAAGAGCTCAGCGTTCTCAGATAGAAAATTTTTATGAAATGTACCAAAAAATTGAATAAAGGAAAGCAAACTGGATCAAGTGAATTTTATGTTCCCCTGATTGAACGAGTGAATGTCCCATCTCATTTGTGTCCAGTGAAGTTTATGTCCTAGGGGGACATAATCTTCACTTGATCCAGAAAACCTAAGGGATGTTTCACGTACAAAGCTGGTATCGTGAGTAAATGTTTTTTTTTTCCATCTAAAAAGTTATAATTTGAAACGAATGTTGCACATCTTGGCATATATTTGATACTAAGATTTTCCATACATCTGAAATATGTATCAAACATGGTGAGACATTTAAATTTATATGTCGAGCACAACCCCAAAATTCAAACTAGTTTTCAATGGCACCAGGAAAGAATAGTATTTTGGATACAGGAATCCCTCTGTGTGCATAGCGGCAGAATATGTCAGTGTTATATACTGTAAATCAAGGGAAATAAATAATTTTAGCTTTCTATTCAACTGTAACCAATATTTTAGTCATATCCACGATTTGCCTGGTTTTCCGGATTTTGAACTGATGTACTAAATGTCATTGGCAGGAGGGTGGCATAGAACCTACATAATCTTATGAATTAAGATCTTGTTAAATATACAGTAAGTTACAATTTGCTTGGACTCGGTGGCTTGAAGTTGTCAATTGTTCATTTGTCAGTATAAATACAGTAGTGTTTTTGTCCAGTTATTTGTGTCAGGATTATAAACCAGTTTCCTTCCGTGTGCTTTGCTATTTGTGACAACTGTGGGAAGGAGATATCTGTGTACCATATTAAATGCTTGGCTGGCATTTTTATCCCCCAATCTACAGTTATTTGTGAACTATTTTTAAATAATGCTTCAAAACAAAATCAATGTTATTCAGCATAGCCAACAGGATCGATTGCTAGAAAATCCTTGAAGACTATGCAGCCTTTATCTGTTTAAGAAAAAAAAATACATTAGATGGCGCTCAATGAGGAAAGACAGATGATTCCTTTAATTCATATCCATGTCAAAGTAGTGTATGAAAATCTGTTTTGTGTCCTAAATCACCATTGCGCTAGTGAAACCAGCTATTACACGCTCTCCTCTTTACTTATCTCTGTCTCCCGGGAGGAATGTCAAATGTTTGGCTAAAGTGGAAAAATGCACTGCTATTTTGTGCTACAAATATCTGTTTTGGGAGTCCAGATTTATGTCAGACTGTATAATATCTCTATTCCTCCTGCGTTGCACCTGTTTCTTATGTCGTAGGCCATTCTAAAACTGTTCCTTCTCAGACACAACAAAGACTATAAAAAAAATGTCATAAGAATAGAAACTTGAATTTGTCAGTGGCCAGTGATTTAAAGCAGTTTGTCAAAAATTGTAAAAAAATATGGATGCAGAGTACAGGAAGCCAAATCGAATAGGGCGGTCTGTTGTGTTATCCCCTGTCTAGTGACTTCCACTCATAGAACATAAGCACTGAGCAACTCTAGAGACGGCTCAACAATTGGATTACTTTGTGATGTGATTGTTGATTACCCCAACGTAAGGCTATTTGCCAGTTTCTCTATGGCAGGCAGATGGGCTTATTCCTTCTTCTTTCTGAATCTGTAGACCATCTGCCCAAAATTTGTTCTCTGCTTTATTACAAATGAACGGGCACATGTGTTTATATTCATATGCCTTTTCTAAATTTTATCATACAGCAATTTGATTAAAGTCAGTTCCACACTGAGTGTTTTACTATTCTCAGACTCCCTGGTCACTGCCAGTAGTGTAGCTGTCTAGCAATCAGGAAGAAGAGCACGTCGAAAGATCAAAACAGCCTCCACTTGGTGCAGTACTTCAATTGGCTGCACATACTGACCTCCACTTTTTCTTGTGTGTGCCCTCAGGGGAACATCTCAGGGGAGTAAAGCAGAGTGCCTAAATGTTATTAACCCCAGACATACAGGATCTATGTATTTTAGGGCCTTGACTAAGATAATGATATACTATAGAGTGAATGTATGTCTACACCTTGTCCGTTTTCACGGTGTAGCTTAATGCACATATTATAGATATCCCTGAGTACATTACAGTTGTATACACAGTAAAGTCCCTTTCCAAGTATATATAGTATAATGCACAAATGTAAGTTTAACACAAGGTTAGCAATGATTCCAATCATAAAATTAACTTGTTCTCTGTATTTCACTGCAATATTTTAGCATGGCTGCCCTTACTAAGGACTATTCAAGTGTGACTTGTAATTTTCCATAAATGATTTACCTTGGCTGCTAATGGAGTAACGAGACTCTTCTCCTCTAGGAGTAATTTGGCAAGTATTTCTTCAGTACAACAAGTGCCGCAGTTTCCAATCCGTGTGTTCTGTGGTTTCAAGGTAATAGAATGTCATTGTGCACAGGTTCAATATTCAAATATCACTTTAGCGTTGCTAAAATATCATTTGTCTTCCATCCAAGAGGGTTACAGAAATGCAAATACTTGAACTAAGCAGACGTATCGTAGCTCTCCATGTTTAAGACATTGCCCATCTGTTCCATGACATTGTCTAGAAGTTCTGCAATATCACTTGATCGTGAGACTGGTGTGAAAAGTTGAGTTTTTACACTGCAGAAAATGGACAAACTTGGATGTATTTTGTCTTCTGGTTGACTATTGAGAGCATAACCTAAAACACAATAAAGTATCAATAACCTGGTGCCTAAAAATGACTATTTTATTGCAATGAAATTAGTTTAAAAAAAATTTAGTTTTTTTTTTTTTTTATTTATCCTTATTTTCTCCTCCTTTTCCTTTTTATTCTCGTTTGGGGACGTAGTTCTTTCCTTTTCCATTTTTTTTTCTCCGGAATGCGCAAATGTAAGTGATATTAATATTTATAATTTCCCCTAATAGCCATAAGGTCCAGCTATTATGAGCTATTTACATTTTGGCAAGGAGCGATGACTAGTTGACTAAATTAGTTCTACTGTACTATACAAGCAGATTAGCCATTTTTTGCAATGGTTACTAAGGGGCCTTAGTCTAGGTTGCCTTTTCACTGTGGCATAGTCTAAGCCCTGCTTGGCCATGTATAGTATGGCGCCACCTGGGTACGAAGTGTATAGCAATGTGCGCTTTCACCTAATGAGCGGAGTGCTGGTAGAAAAGCGTGTTCAGCCACTCTTTCCCACTTCCAGGTCACTACATAGTGATCACATGTAACATAACCTGCTTGTCAGGGATGGAGCAGAGTCTCTGCAGTAGCATGGCAGTACTATCCACAAAATCTAATGTTCGGCACTCATTCCTTAATGCTATGTGCCAGTGAAATAGTCACTGAGGTGCACAACTTTCCACATAAATTCCACAGCACTCAGTATTGATGCTCAATATTGTCTGCAAGAATTAGACAACCTTCACACAGTTAAAACCTTGACAAACAGAGACACTTCTCCCATTAGTCACACACATGGTTAGTCCACTGAAGAATTAGTACAACGTAAGTGCCATTACAATTATATTGGCCGTTTCAGTCCACCTGGACTTTTCTTAAAGAGGCTCTGTCACCAGATTTTGCAGCCCCTATCTGCTATCAGCAGATCGGCGCTGCAATGTAGATTACAGTAACGTTTTTATTTTTTCGAAACGAGCATTTTTGGCCAAGTTATGACCATTTTTGTAGTTATGCAAATGAGGCTTGCAAAAGTCCAAGTGGGTGTGTTTAAAAGTAAAAGTCCAAGTGGGCGTGTATTATGTGCGTACATCGGGGCGTTTTTAATACTTTTACTAGCTGGGCGTTCTGATGAGAAGTATCATCCACTTCTCTTCAGAACGCCCAGCTTCTGGCAGTGCAGATCTGTGACGTCACTCACAGGTCCTGCATCGTGTCGGACACATCGGCACCAGAGGCTTCAGTTGATTCTGCAGCAGCATCGGCGTTTGCAGGTAAGTCGATGTAGCTACTTACCTGCAAACGCCGATTCTGCTGCAGAATCATCTGTAGCCTCTGGTGCCGATGTGTCCCCGCTCGTCTGACACGATGCAGGACCTGTGAGTGACGACTCAGCGTAATCTCTCGAGAACACGCTGTGTCTGCACTGCCAGAAGCTGGGCGTTCTGAAGAGAAGTGGATGATACTTCTCATCAGAACGGCCAGCTAGTAAAAGTATTAAAAACGCCCCGATGTACGCACATAATACACGCCCACTTGGACTTTTACTTTTAAACACACCCACTTGGACTTTTGCAAGCCTCATTTGCATAACTACAAAAATGGTCATAACTTGGCCAAAAATGCTCGTTTTTTAAAAATAAAAACGTTACTGTAATCTACATTGCAGCGCCTATCTGCTGCAATAGCAGATAGGGGTTGCAAAATCTGGTGACATAGCCTCTTTAAGTCTATGGTATCTGTTGGCAAGTGTATTGAAGTCTGGATGGAAGTGTGCATTTTTTTTTAATGCCAGAATCACTGTAAATTACTTTAAAACAGCGGTAAATTGCAGCATGAAAATGATCATGGGATAACTCCTTTAAGTGTATGACTGCTTTGCTTTTTTTGTAGTGTGTGTGTGCATTAACCTCTTTGTGCGTTACACCGCAACTGTACGTCCTGGAGAGGGGTTGCTTCCCGCACCAGGACGTACAATTGCGGAGCGGTTCCTGGCGCACACTGTCCTGACGGACAGTCTCCGGGAACCGGGAGGTCAGCTGTCCCCGACAGCTGACACTCCAGTCTTGCCGGCCAGCGGGCCATCGCCGCTGATTTTGGTAATTAACCCCTTAAATGTGGCAACCAATTGCGATCGCCGCAATTAAGAGGTTTAAAGCATATCGGCAGCCCCCACGAAGTTATTGTGGGGGCTGCGGATGCTTGTCATGGCAACTGGAGGCCAGACAATGGCCTCTGAGGTTTAAATGTACGGAAGCCTAGGAGGAGCAGCCGGAGGCTGGTCCTTCTAGGCTTCCTGTCAGAGTGACTGTCACGTCACAATGACAGTTAGAATATGTTACACTACGTAGGTAGTGTAATCTATTCTAGCAGCGATCAGAGCTGCAAGTCTTCAAGTCCCCTAGTGGGACAAAAAAAAGTTCATAAAAGCGTAAAAATAAAAGTTATGTTAAAAAAAACAAGAACTGCCTTTCTTCCTATAATAAGTCTTTTATTATAGGAAAAAAATTACAACTTTAAAAAAAAAGTACATATATTTGGTATCACCGCATTCGTAATGACCCAAACTCTAAAACTATAAAGTTATTTTTCCCGCACGGTGAACACCGCAAAAAAAATCAATAAAAAGTATGCTATTTTTTGGTCACCACTCCTCCCAAAATATAGAATAAAAAGTGATCAAAAAGTTGCATGTACCCCAAAATACTACGAATAAAAACTACAACCCATCCCGCAAAAAACAAAGCCCTAACACAGCTTTTTTGACTGAAAAATTAAAGTTATGGCTCTCAAAATATGGAGACACAAAAAATATATTATTTTATAAAAAAGTGATGTTACTGTGCAAACGCTGCAAAACATAAAAACTATGTACATATGGTATCGTCGACCCGCAGAATAAAGTAAAATTATCATTTATAGCGCACGGTGAACACTGTAAAAAAAAAAAAAAAAAAAAAATTTTAAGCAGAATTGCCTGTTTTTGGTCACCTCGCTTGCAGAAAAAATGGAATAAAAAAAAAGATTGCATGTACCCCAAAATGGTACCAATGAAAATTACAGATTGTCCCGCAACAAATAAGCCCTCACACAGCTCCGGTGGTGAAAAAATAAAGAAGCACTCCTCTGTACAACGCCCACTTGGTCAATAGTAAAACATACCCAGTTGTCCATTGAGAAACTCATTAACATAAAGCTAAAATCGCTAATAACGTGGTGAAAATAGTTTTTTTTAAATAAAAAGCATTTCTGTCACCTACATTATAGCGCCCATCTCCTTATGTAGGAGATATGACACTTATAATGTGGTGACAAAGCCTCTTTAATAGCACGTCATGGTGCAGGGGTTGATGTATGGTGCCGGCTCAAATGCTGAGCCCGCAACATACGCTGCGGGTGTCAGCTGTGTATTACGTAAAAGTCTGAACTATTACAATATACCATTATTAAACTCGCACGGTGAACACCGTAAAAAAAATAAAAAATAATTTAAAACTGCAAAATCGCTGTTTTTTGTCACCTTAGCTCTAATGTAATACAACTTTGTATTGCTTTTTATGTACCAAAAAATGGCACCATTAAAAACTACAGCTCGTCCCGCAAAGAATAAGCCCTAACGCTGCTCAATCGCCTGTAAAATAAAAAAGTTACGGTTCTCAGAATGTGGTGAAACAAAACATTTTTAAATTTTTTTTATAAATTCTTTTATTTTCCGTTTTCCAATAAACAAGACACGATAGTGCAAACATCAGCAGCACAAACATCGGCTCGCAGGCCAGTATAATTACACATTAAGTGCAAAGAAAGAACAATAACGCACATCTGACACAGTAATGGAAACGGACACCCTATGCACCCTGTGCCATGCACAAAGGTCCGTGGGTAGACAAATCAGAGAAAGAGAGTTGGGGTATGTTCACACGCCCTATTTATGGACGTAATTCGGGTGTTTTACGCCTCGATCTACGTCCGAAAATACGGCTCCAAACCGCCGGCAAACATCTGCCCATTAAAATCAATGGGGTTACGATGCTCTGTGCACACGGGCTTTTTACGTGCCGCTGTCAAAAGACGGCGCGTAAAAAGATGCCCGCGTCAAAGAAGTGCGTGTCACTTATTGAGACGTAAATGGAGCCGTTTTTCATTGACTCCATTGAAAAACAGCTCAAATTATGCCCGTAAGTGACGGCGCAAAAAACGCAAGTACGATCAATTACGTCTGAAATTCAGGAGCTGTTTTCGCCTGAAAACAGCTCCGTAATTTCAGGCGTATTGGACGCTGCCGTGTGAACATACCCTAAAGCACAAAAGAAGATAAGACAGAGAGAAGAAAAGGAGGGAAGAAACCACACAATGCCCCCTATGCTTCAGGATTATATTCATGAAGACATAATATTCCTGAACTCGACAGAAGATTGGAATCTGACCCAGTGATACCAAGTTTTGAGAAATTTAGCATGGGTCCCTCTCATGGATGCCGTGAGATCCTCCATTCTCATAATCACAATTTTTTATTTTAACAAATAGATTTTTCTTTGTAAAAGTAGTAAAATATAAAAAAATATATATAAATTTGGTATCACCGTAATTGTATTGAGCCGCAGAATAAAGTAAAGTTTTTGTTCTTATCACACGACGAAAGCCGTAAAAACGAAACCCCCAAAAAATGCAGGAATCACAGTTTTTTTCCCATTTCAGCCTGCAAAGAATTTTATTTTCAGTTTCCCAGTACATTATGTGGTACTTTAAATGGAGTCAATAGAAACTACAACT
This sequence comes from Rhinoderma darwinii, assembly GCF_050947455.1. NCBI lineage: Eukaryota > Metazoa > Chordata > Amphibia > Anura > Rhinodermatidae > Rhinoderma > Rhinoderma darwinii. The sequence goes on from NC_134689.1 coordinate 79,015,551, forward strand.
CCTCCCTCAAGAAATAAGCCCTCACACCACTTTATTGATGGAAAAAGAAAAATGTTATGGCTCTTGGAATGCGGGGAATGAAAAACTAAAATAAGAAAGCAAAAAATGGATCAGTCCTGAAAGGGTTAATTCATTTCTATTGAAAAAAAAAAAATGTATGACCACATGTGGGATATATCCGTACTCGGGAGAAATTGCTTTACAAATGTTGGGCTGTTTTTTCTCCTTTACCCCCTGTGAAAATGAAAAAATGCAACATTTTAGTGGAAAAAAAATTGATATTCATTTTCGCGGCCTAATTCTAATACATTCTGCAAAAGACCTGTGGGGTCTAAATACTCGCTATAGCCCTAGAAAAATTCCTTGAGGGGTGTTGTTTCCAAATGGGGTCACTTTTGGGGGGCTTTCCACTGTTTTGGTCCTTCCAGTGCGTTGCAAACGCGACATGGTACCGAAAACCATTCCTACGATTTCTGTGCTCCAAAATCCAAATGACGCTCCTTCCCTTCTGAGCGCTGCCATGGGTCCAATCAGTAGTTTATTACCACATATGGGGTATTAGAAATTGCTTTACAAGTGTTGTGGTTCTTTTTTTCCGAAAACATGTCGATTTTAATTTTTCACGGTCTAATTCCACTAAATTCTGCAAAAGACCTGTGTGGTCTAAATGCTCAATACACCCCTAGAAAAATTCCTTGAGGGTTGTTGTTTCCTTTTGGGGGGGTTTCCACAGTTTTGGTCCCTCCAAGGTGTTGCAAACACGACATGGCACCGAAAACCATTCCAGCAAAATCTGTGCTCCAAAATCTAAATGGCGCTCCTTCCCTGAGCCCTGCTGTGGGTCCAATAAGCAGTTTATTACCAAATATGGGGTATTGCCGTAATCGGGAGACATTGCTTTACAAATCTTGGGGTGCATTTTTGTCTTTATTTCTTGTGAATATTAAAAATTTCTATGTTTTTTCAGAAAAAAGTAGATTTTCATTTTTACAGACTAATTCCAATATATTTAGTGAAACCTGTGTGGTCAAAATGCTAAATAAATTCCTTGAGTGGTGTAGTTTCCAAAATGGGGTCACTTGACCTCTTCAAACCCAACATGGTGCCTAAACTTTATTCTAATAAAAAGGAGGCCCCAAAATCCACTAGGTGCTACTCTGCTTCTGAGGCCGATGTTTCAGTCCATTACCACACTGGGGCCACGTGGAATATTTCTAAAAACTGCAGAATCTGAGCAATAAATATTTTGTTGCGTTTCTTTGGTAAAACCTTCTGTGGTACAAAAAAAATGGATTACAAATGAATTTCGGCAACAAAAATTTAATTTGTAAATTTCACCTCTACATTGCTTTAATTCCTGTGAAACGCCTAAAGGGTTAAAACACTTTATGAATGCTGATTTGAATACTTTGAGGGGTGCAGTTTTCAAAGTGTGAAGATTTATAGGGACTTTCTAATATATAAGGCCCTCAAAGCCACTTCAGAACTGAACTGGTCCCTGAAAAAATAGCCTTTTAAATTTTTCTTTCAAATATGAGAAATTGCTGCTAAAGTTCTAAGCCTTGTAACGTCCTAGAAAAATAAAAGGATGTTCAAAAAATGTTCTAAAGTAGACATATTTGAATATGTGAAATAGTAACTTTTTGTGTGGTATTACTATCTGTTTTGCAAGCAAATATGTTTAAATTTAGAAAAATTATCATTTTTACAAATTTTCTCTACATTTTGGTGTTTCTCAGAAATAAATACTGAATTTATCGACCAAATTTTTCCACTAACAAAGTACAATATGTCACGAGAAAACAATCTCAGAATCGCTTGGACAGGTAAAAGCATTCCCAAGTTATTACCACATAAAATGATACGTCAGATTTGAAAAAATCGGCTGTGTAGTGAAGTGGAAAACAGGCTGGGTCCTTAAGGGGTTAAAGTATGCTGGCTACATGAGGTATTTTATTGACACAATTGGGGCATATCATAGCCAGCACCTTATAAATGCCAGTCGTTTCTTTTTCTAAGATAATCACATGCTGCCATACTCTATAGTGCTTGAAGACTGACAACTATTTCATTATTTTATGATCATTTTGGCCAGGGTGAGTAAAGAATACTTTCTGCAACAATAAAAAAAATGTGCTACACAAAAAGAATTTGGTTTTGTCTCATCAGTTATTTCACTGGGCTTCCCCAGCACTTTCTAATGATTCAAAGAAATGAGATCATTCCAAGCAGTCTCATAGTCACATATCAATAGTTGACCGCTAGAATAAAAACGGAACCACAGTCCATTCAACACAATTTTGCTTTCCTGAGGACAGTCTAAATTATAAGGAAGAGAGAACCAAATGTAAAATAAAAGGTGGAGCTGCCAGAGATATAATACAGCGATTAGCATATGGAGTATGTACATGGCCTGCACTCTTATAAATTGTGCTCATGACCTGCACACCAACATATAATCGAAAGCACGCTCCAATTTAACAGCCCTAGCAACGTCTTACTGCCAAAATGGTCACCGATTCGACATCTTTTCCTAAATGAGAGTGCGCTTTAGATTATATGTTGGTGACTCAGTGTAGAGTAAATTTAAATGCGGGTCGTTCAGCCTTTCATCCTCCCGTCCCATACAATGGCGCTCTATGCTCACCCTGGCAGCGCTGCTAATTGCTTCATTGTCTGCTGAGATGTCAGGCAGTAGGAGCACAGACTTAAGAAGTTGCTCCTTGAATAATGAATTAAATAATTACAGAATGTCAGGCTGTTATCCAATTACTGTGACATTTAGCCATTCTTTGCAGCTAACTGGATTACGTTCATTCTAAAAAGATTAGTTCAAGAATGAGAGGAAAGCGTAACAAAGTAACCATTCAGCACGGCTTTCTTCCTGGCTGGGGGATCATTTTTGTCAAAGGCTTTTGGTGAATGGTCTTGTGGATAAGTTTGCTTTACGTACAAGTGGATTCTAAGCCAATCCACAGTGTCTGTTTTTTTTAAATCTAGCCATTGTTATAAAAAAAAAATGATAAACTATTTCAATGGCGTATTCTGTTGTAAATTCATGTTTCTTAAATATATTATAACGGGTTAGCTGTGCTCTTCTGTCAGATTGGTAACAATTCTACTCAGCATTTTTTTGATTCCTCTTTGCACAAATTTTTAATCACCAGCATGTTAAATAGTGGTGGTGGTAGTGGCGGTGACGTATACAACCACATGTCTCTCCTTATTAGCAGACAGGCAGGTGGCTCATATTTATATGTGCCACCAGCACAGTTGGTCCTGCCTGGCATGGAGAACAAGATGGCAAATGAGCAGGAGAATCATGTTGGTGCCCCTTATTTAAAGGGCCTCCTGACAAGTGTCATTCGATTTGAAATCTTGGCTCCTTTTTACTTGCTCATAGTCATGTCGTTTTTCACATTTTTTTGGTCCTGATAATGCAATATTCAGAGCTGCATCACCACAGGAATAATTTGAGTTTTAATAGCAGCTCACAGCTTGAGTTAACATTTAATAAACGTTGCGACACCTGTAAGTGAATCTGGCAGATCCCATCTGACCAATCACATTTTGTTTTTGAAGAACAGCTTGTGATCCCTAAATTGATAGCATGTGCTGCATATAATATGTAATATTAACATGCTCTTAAGTCTGAATTACTTTCCATTTTAATTTGCCACCATCACATTTGGTAATTTGAGCATTCCAGATCAAGGCAGCGTACAAATTTTAGAAGAAAAAATAAATAAATGTCCAAAACACAGTGAAATTTCATATACTATTGGACATTAACTGAATAGTATCCTACCGGTCACCATAGTAAAGCATGTGCAACCTGAATTGACTTTGGTACAACTTCACACGCGCAAAATCGTGGCCTGAAAGAAGATTGTTCACTTATCTCACCCCTCCTTATACAAATGAAAGGTTACATTTGTTTTTAATTCTATTATATTTTTGTCTTACGTTGTATTTTCTAGGTATGACAAGCTTCATGTTCATTTAATTTTTATTTCATATAATTTCTGTACTTATTTTTGCGGCTCTCAGATCCATATTGTACTTTGTGTTAAAGCTATTATACTCAATAATCCTAAATTACAACACATTTGTTGAATTCTGGTTAATGTAACTAAACAAATTTAATAAAAATGTGCGAATCCCAAATTCTCATAAACAGCCTATAGCTTCATGCACACGATTCTGTCACAGCTCCGTACAACCCCCACCTCCATGAAACTCAAATTTCATATGGGAAAAATAAAAATTTGAATTCCGTATGAATCCAACAGAAAGCATTGCTTCTAGGCAAAAATAACTCTAAAATACATTAGCGCATGAATGCACTATACAGTGGTACATGGAAAACTTACAGCTTTGTATGGAGTGTGCCGCTGTACTGGCTCCATGCACACAGCTCCATCTTGGGCATGAGGCCTATTAGGGCATGTTCACACGTGGCAGAGTTTTTCCGCTGCAAATGTTGGTGCAGATTTGGGGCAATTACGCAACGAATTTGCAGCAACATTTGCATATTTGACAGGTAATTCAGACATTGCAGAAAAGACAGCGGACTTGCCACAGATTTCAGTTTTTGCATTGCAAAGGCTGAAATCCGCTGTGAAATTCCGCTACTTCTCCGCAACAGATAGTGCATGCTGCGAAGGGAAAATTCTGCACCGCAGCCTATGGTCCGCAGCTGAGTTTTCCGCAATGTCTGAACTAACTTGCCTAAAAATGTATTGAAATAAATGTAAAAAACGGCCGCAGGAGAATTCCAATGCGGACTGTCCGCAGCAGAATTCCACAGCAATTCCGCCACGTCTGGCCGTGCCCTAACTAAGCACCATGAGAACAATGGCAAAGGCATTTCCGAAACACGCACGGGTTGGTGATATTCCGGTAGGCTCCTGTTCCATGTAAACAGTTTTTGTTGTACTATTGATAATTGAGGATTCATTATGTGGTCTTTATCGTTGGTGCTAGCACTTAAGTACTTTATTTAGATATATATATTTATATACTTTGAACATTCTCTACTCTGCTACCTATGGATTGGGTACATGTTTTCTGATATTTAATGTGCCCCTGTGAAGTCTTGTGAGGCTCGTAGCCGCTTTTCATGATTTGTACTGTATTACTAAGGATTGATTTTTAGATACAATTGTGACCATTTCACACATTTTTTGAATAGGTTATTTCCATATAATTGAGTGTGCCCTATTGATAAATGTTTATATAATGCACAACGATAAGGTAATTTTTCTAATTTAGTCTGTGTATATCTGCATTTTCCGTTATTGAGCTACTGGAACCATGTGCTTCACCTGTACAAGCCGCATAGCGCACTAACGCAGCACAACAACTGCGTGTATGGCCACCCGAAATCCGCAATTTAATTGGTTAATAAACGTAAGCGTTTAAGATATTAACTTAATTTTGACCATAAACACAAGCAACTTTCAGTATTGAATTGTAAATTGATTAAATGTATATAAACTATAAACCGTTCTGATTATAACAAATGTGGCATTTTGTTTATTTATAACGTTAATACATATTTCTATCAGTAATAAGCTATATACGTTTTATTTCTAATGAAAAAAAATGTGGTTATAGCATGAAATGCCCTCGCTTAATAGCCATATGATAAAGACAAAGGATTCACATTAGAACAGTACATGCTGTGAGTAAATAATTTAGGCAGAGGAGGGATTGTTTATTAGCATTGAGGTACACGAAATTGTGTTTGATAGCACAGAGATGTATGAATTATTAATAAGGAAAGGACACATTTGATTTAATTATTTTCATAATGCTGCATTGCTTGTTTTATGCAAAAATATTTAAAGGAAAGCATGACTTATCCTCATAGTGACCTAACGTGATATTGAAATTGTTACAGAAGAAACCGTTTCTTTAGGTAATAAAAAAAAAAATGCTCCCTTCAGAAAACGGTCACATCACAATTCACTCCCTTTATCATCTCTTTCAGTTTTGTGTATGTTCGGGTACGATTACACGGCCCGACATGGGCGATCAACAAGACCGCTCGTTGATCGCCACTCGTTTGCTCCTTTCACACGGAGCTATAATTGGATATGTATAGGGACAAGCGCTTGATGATTTTGAATTGTGCATAAAAGAGCAGATCGTTTATTGGCTGATCGTTGCCATGATTATACAGGGGAATGAGCGTTCTTATGAACGCTCGTTTGCCCGATCATTGGCCCGTGTAATAGGGTCTTTACATACACTACAGTACATGGACAAAAGTATTGGGACACACCTCATAATCATTGAATTAAGAGGTTTTATTCAGTCCCATTGTCACAGGTATAAAATCAAGCACTTCGCCATGCAGTCTGCCTTTACAAACATCTGTGAAAGAATGGGCGTTACTTAATGAGCTTACTGAATTTGAGCGTAGATGCCACCATTGCAACATGTCAGTTTGTGAAATTTTCTCCCCTCCTAGAAATTCCACAACTATCTGTGAGTGATAATATTGCAAAGTGGAAGCGTTTAGGAATGACAGCAACTCAGCCACGAAGTGGCAGTCCACGCTAAGTTACAGAGCAGTGCGTAGTGTGCTGAGGTGCATAGTTCATAAAGTTCTAAACCTTCTCTGGCATTAACGTCAGCAGAAAAACTATGCTCTGGGAACATTGTGGCATGGGCTTCCATGGCTGAGCAGCTGCATGCAAGCCTTACATCACCAAACACAGTGCCATGCATCGGATGGAGTGGTGTCAAACACGCCGCCTCTGGAGTAGTGGAAACGTATTCTGTGGAGTCATGAATCGTGCTTCTTTACCTGTCTGATGGACGAGTCTGGGTTTGGCAAATGCCAGGAGAACATTACCTGCCTGACTGCATTGTGTCAACTGTAGAGTTTGGAGGAGGAGAGATAATGCTATGGGCCTGTTTTTTGGGGATTGGCCTAGGTCACTTAGTTTCGGTGAAGGGAGATCTTAATGCTTCAGCATACCAAGACATATAGGACAATTATATACTTCCAACTTTGTGGGAACAAAGTTGCCCTTTTCTTTTCCAGCATGACGGTGTCCCAGTAAACAAGCAAGGTCCATAAAGACATGATGGGGTAAGTTTGGTGGGAAAGAACATAGATCTCTGACTTAAACCTCATTGAACACCTTTGAGATTGCGAGCCAGGCCCTCTCATCCAACATCAATTTCTGATCTCAAAAATTCCCACAGATACACTCCAAAATCTTGTAGAAGCCTTCCCAGAAGAGTGGAAGCTGTCTAAGCTTCAAAGGGGACCACTACTCCATTTTTTTAATGCCTATGGACTTAGAATGGGGTGTCATAAAATCTCCTGTAGGTGTAATGTGTAGGTGTCCCAATATTTTTTTTTTCCATTTAGTGTACATCCCTTATATTTTAACTTGTACACCTGCGGAAATACTTTTCTATATTCGGATAGGAATAAGTCACAAATCACCTTGTGCAAACCCCCTTCCTCTTATAATAATTTTCATTCATTTCAAAGAGGCAGTAGTAAGACAGCCTGTGAGAAAGTCAAATTCAAGTAATTTTTATATTAAAAAAATAAAATATTAATACACCCTAAGGGTAAGTTCACATGCAGCTGATTTTATTGCAGACATTTTGGCAACTGAAAAACATTACCTTTCATCGGAATGGAACTTGCAGAAATCCATACACCAACTGCAGTATCAACTCCTTTCAGATGAATGGAACGGATTTTCAGTCGCAAAAATTTCTGCAACAAAATCTGCTGCGTGTGAATCCACCCTAAGAAATTAACCTGCTTAAAAGTGTGACTATGATTGTAGTTTCCAGCCTGGTAGCACCCTTGGCTGTACAGTTGCCGAGGGAAATGTTCGATGCCAAAAGTGACTTAAAGAGGCTCTGTCACCAGATTTTGCAACCCCTATCTGCTATTGCAGCAGATAGGCGCTGCAATGTAGATTACAGTAACGTTTTTATTTTTTAAAAACGAGCATTTTTGGCCAAGTTATGACTATTTTTGTATTTATGGAAATGAGGCTTGCAAAAGTCCAAGTGGGCGTGTTTAAAGTAAAAGTCCAAGTGGGCGTGTATTATGTGCGTACATCGGGGCGTTTTTACTACTTTCACTAGCTGGGAGTTCTGACGAGAAGTATCATCCACTTCTCTTCAGAACGCCCAGCTTCTGGCAGTGCAGACACACAGCGTGTTCTCCAGAGATCACGCTGTGACGTCACTCACTTCCTGCCCCAGGTCCTGCATCGTGTCGGACGAGCGAGGACACATCGGCACCAGAGGCTACAGTTGATTCTGCAGCAGCATCGGCGTTTGCAGGTAAGTCGATGTAGCTACTTACCTGCAAACGCTGATGCTGCTGCAGAATCAACTGTAGCCTCTGGTGCCGACACGATGCAGGACCTGTGAGTGACGTCACAGATCTGCACTGCCAGAAGCTGGGCGTTGTGAAGAGAAGTGGATGATACTTCTCGTCAGAACGCCCAGCTAGTAAAAGTAGTAAAAACGCCCCGATGTACGCACATAAAACACGCCCAGTTGTACTTTTGCAAGCCTCATTTGCATAAATACAAAAATGGTCATAACTTGGCCAAAAATGTTCGTTTTTTAAAAATAAAAACGTTACTGTAATCTACATTGCAGCGCCGATCTGCTGCAATAGCAGATAGGGGCTGCAAAATCTGGTGACAGAGCCTCTTTAAGCAGAGATCCTCTTCTAATCAATATGACCAGTGCCTAAGATATTGGTAATCGCTCCTTGGCAACTTTTCTGCCCAGTGTGCTTCCTGCGTCTCCCCATACCCAATGTGAGATTGGGCAGGAGAACGCAATTATAGTTATACTGTAAGTATTCCTTTATGCAATTTTTACCACAGTTTCTCAGATAGCAAAATATTTACAGTCCCTGGACGTATTAATGTAAAGCTCATTTACTGAGCTATAGAAATGTCAAAAATATCTTCTAACCATACGCTGCTCTGCTTTACTGCATTTAACCTACTGTTAAGCTTATATGTAGGGTTCCTAACTAGCAAATGCCTAATATATAGTAGTATGAAAACAAAATTTTTTCTTTATTTCTAAAATCAATAGGTGATTGTAGGGAATTGATATTACTGTAACTTCTCTGACCGTCCATCAGCAAACACAGGCTGAACTTACGCAACAAATGTAATGTTCAATGTGTCTATGTAATTTCAGTATTCAAAGTAAAAAAATAAATTCAATATTCATACTAAAATGCAATAAAACGAAAAGTAAAAAAAAAAAGGGCATCTTTCATAGAGTGTACATTGAAAGTCTATTTCTATGTAAATCTTATGCGGCCTCTAAAAGTAAGACGACCGTGTCCATGGACCACACTGAAGAGCTGATAAATAAACAGCAGGGAATTCAGCAGATGCGGCATCTTGTGATCCAGTATAATTATATTGTGCCTGGAGACTCCCAAGGGAATAGTGACTTAGTAATTGAAATGATTAGGCACCAGAATGGTTGTGGTCTTGTCGGGAGGAACACAATACCTCTGCTGTGGAGTTTCTTCCATACAAATAGACGTATGCACACAGTTAGGGATAAACCACTGAAGGACAGCAGGAACAAGCTACATCTTGATGGAATTCATTGGTTAATTTGCAGAAGTAATGGCTTAATAGCACGGTCTACAGCAGTTTGGAGTAGATTAGAAGTGCTTACTAACAGACCCTCATTTTAAGTATTCTCCACAATTCAGTCTTTTGTTAGTTTACATCTTGTGGGGGCTTTAACATATCCAGGCCTGGCATGTACTGTACATGTATTTTGGATAAAGGGGTAGATTCATTAAGCACTCTTTGCTAGATTCGTGGCGTAAAAAACTGTCGCAATATGTGGAAAATTTTGCAGCTTTTGTCGTTTTATGGTGCCTCTGCCACTTTTCTGAAAAGCGGGTGAGGCTTAGACTTTGTTCACATCTGCGTCAGGGCTCTGTTCAGGGGTTCTGTCTGACCTTTCCGTCAGGGGAACCCATGAACGGAATCCAAACTGAAACAAATGGAAACAATAGGTTTCCGTTTGCATCACTATTGATTTCACTGATCACCGTTGTTTAAGGGTTGCGCTATTCATGACATGCGCTATTGGCGAAGATTTCCCTTTCAGGTGCACAGACAGCCAGAGATGCGCCAAATTTATTAAGAGGCTTGCACATCTTACTACAGCGATCTTTATATTTTATATATACATATTAAGGTGTATGAAACATCAGTCTTACTAAATCTGCACCTATGTCTTATTAGTTAGTTCATTAATTAATAAACTACTTTATTAAACAAGCAAACTGTAGTCATGCTATAACAAAATAAAAATCCAAGAAATAAAGCTGCTAAACATTTCAAACAATTTAAAATGCATTTTTACGCTACATGAATTGTAAATGCTAGGAGTTTCCAATAAATCCTGCACAATTTATTTTTCTGATTTTGTTGTTTTTTAGGCTCATGTGATAATTTTAACTCCTAGTGTGCAGTCACACATGGCGTAAAAATTAGCCACAAAATATGCAACAGTAATTTACCTTGGCTGATTTCTGTTGTGTTGTGTTTCAGTGCAGAATATCACATAGCATTCAAGTCTGTTATGAAATTCTATATCCAAAATCCCCAGCACATGCTTACAGAAAAAGGTGCAAAAGCTTCTTCAAGCAGATACATGCCTTATTCCCAACATTCATCTGGGGTGCAAATAGGTCAAAACTCAGCCTCACTACTTTGCAAAGGCCCGAAAGACAGGGGGAGCTGCCTTGCCGGATCTCTTTCTGTACTATCTAGCGGGGCAATTACGATATTTAAAAGCATGGGTAAATGACACGATAGGGAACAGCACCTGGCGGTCTACCTGCAAATACCTACCCTTTGGCCAGTATTGGAAGGTCCCATGAATGCACTCAAGAATGTACTGCCTGTTCATAGGGTGGCTTCCTAGGTGTGGTCAGCTGCAAAGGGCATTTACGGGTACACTGACGTGCAAACAGACATGCCATTATGGTCAAACTCACTCCTCACACAGGTATCAGAGGACCTGGCCCCAATATTCTGGATTCAGCATGGGATACACAATATAGGGGATGTATATGAGGGAAACAGCCTTAAATCCTTTACACAGCTGCAGGCGGAATTTACACTGCCCAGGACTGCCTTTTACAGGTACTTGCAATTGCGCCATGCTCTCAGGGCCCAGTTCCCTGCCCCAGATACGGCATTCTCACAATTTCCATTGATAGGAGTATTTCGATCCCAAGGACCCAGAGGGTTAATATCAGCCATCTACACATCTCTCATAACGGCCAAGGTTAGCATACCACTACCGGTAAAGGACAAATGGAGAACACATACCCAACCTCACTGAGGAGGAATGGGAGGAGATTCTCTCTTCCCCACTCTATGTGTCCCCAGCGGCCAATAACAGGATGATACAACTATCCATGATACATCAAAGCTACCTTACTCCTGTTAGGCTACAAAAAATGGGTAGATATCCGAGCACGGATTGTCACAGGTGTCGGTTTCCTAGGGCCGACTTCTGGCACATGATATGGGCGTGTCCATTTGTTTCCTCTTTCTGGGATGAGGTAGTTGGGGTAGCAGCTGGAATTCTGCATATTCCTGTCCCGGCAACTCCACAGATTTGCTTGTTCGGTGTTCTCCAAGACGAATGTTGGCCGCATTACATGAAAATATTTCTTAGGGAAATACTGTTTATGGCAAGGAAGGCTATTGCTCTTAGATGGATGGACCCGCGTCCTCCCAAGGTGAATAAGTGGAAATCACTTGTGAATTCTATCATCCCTTACGAACGGATAATGTATAAACAAAGAGGATGCCTTGATAAATTCTATAAAATATGGGAAGCATGGTGTGAATCAGCAGTGACTCAATATACCCCACACAGATATCATGACATCCGTAGATCGCTGACACTTAGCTAAATTAAAGGGTAATGGACCATTATAACCTCCGGTACTGTGCTTGGTTCAGCATGTGATACGGGAGATGTATATTGTTTGTATATTAATGTGTATGTATTCTTCTTGATATGTTAAATTGAGACGCTTTGTAATGTGCACATCTCTGCATTCCTTTTTGCATACAATGTATGGTGTAAATGCATTTGTACTATATGTTTTCAATAAAACGAGTTTAATAATACTAATAATAATATTGTCACAGAACTCAGAGGTGACTTCTTATATTATTTATAATTTCTAGTAGGGGTACATTATTCCTTATAATACACAGCTCACCTGTTGCAGAACCTCTTTTTGAAGAGTAAGGGAAAGATTAGGGTCAGTTCACACAGAGTTTTTTTACGCTGATTTTGACACGGAAACCTCATTGGAATTAGCGCCAAAAACGGCCAAAATCGTCCCCATTGATTTCAATCTAAGGTGTTTTTCCCAGGCTACTTTTGGCCGCTTGTGGGAAAAAAATAAGTTACTGAATCAATTTGAGGCAGAAAATGCAGCGCTCTTAGCATTTTTCACTATGTTTATTGCCCGCGGCCCTTGTATTCGCTTCAATGGCCACGGGTGAAAAACTCTGTGAAAAAAAACCACTAAAAAATACGTGCAGGCAGTTCAAAGTTTGCCTCAAAATTCCTGAAGGAATTCAGAGACAGATTTTTTTCTGTCTGCAAAAAACTCAGTGTGAACAGCGCCTTACAGTCCACCAATGATTCTATTTGCCTGTTTATATTGTAATAGATAATACTATATGGAAGCTTAATTAGTATGTTGCTATTTTTTTTGCTTGTTGGACCAATCATCTTTTCTTAGGGTCGCTTTGCACCACTCAATTTTGCCCGTAACCATGAGTGCCGAGCAACGAGACAGCTGGTTGATCGATGCTCCTTTCACAAGGAGCTATGATCAGTAAATGAATGAGGATGAGCGATCGAGCATTACCATGAGTATTATCATCATGTTGGCATGACAACGATAATATTTTCTGCTGCATAAATGATACGATGTGTTCGTTGCCCTGTTTACACTAGGCAATGATCGGGTACAAGCGTTCATATGAACGCTTGTTTGCCCGATCATTGGCCCGTGTAAAAGGGACTTTAGTTTCCCTACTCTACATGGTCTTCAGAATCTGTAATCACAGGTTCTCTTAGAATAAGGCTCTGATCACATCCTGTTGAAAGGTAAAACAGGATGCAAAGGCCCAAAAATTATACAAGCTCCTTTTTTCTGTAATGCTGAAGAACAGAATCCAGGTTAGCAATAGAAGTCAAGAGCAACAGAAAAAACCCAAAATAGGCATCCTACTTCGTGCTGTTTTAAAGGTACCTTTATTTCTAATCTTGAAAAATAAAAAAACAGCGCACTTTGACAGGATGCACAAACATGGTGTGAACAGAGCATAAGATACATTACTTTATAGAAAGATTTTTTTTTTCCAATAAATAGTAATGAACTATTGTGTAATTCCATGAATATTTCTATTTTGCTGTTTATAAAAGGGCTGGATACTGTTTGTGAAGTTGGCAATCCATTCAATTCCAGTGTGCTACGGCATATTTACTATAATAACTTTGCCTTTGATAAACAATCTGGATCCAGTTCAGACTTTGTATTGCTCTATCCATTACAGTTTTGCCATTTTTAGAGGTGAAAATAGCCCGGCTTTAGGGGGTCCTACTTTGAAGAAATTGGACCTGTCAGGTCAGTGTTTAAAAGCAAATATTCATAAAATGGCTTGGCTCCAGCAATAACACCATGATCCACTATCTTAATGGACTCTGTTCCAGTGCATTTCCTAGCACAGTCAGCCTTCCTTAGCATTTCCCCTCCGGTCACTTACTGTGAGACAAACGTTTAATAAGACCCAGCATGTCTTGATTCCCAGCAACCAAGTCTTGGATGTCGGAGGTTGTACCTAAGACGTGTCAATTTAAAGAAAACATCTATTCTGACAGTCATAAATGGAAGAGAAACATATTTCGTCATTTTTCTGTAGCCACGTGCGGTGCGATACACGTTTTGTGCTTAGTCAAGCAAATGCTAAGAACATATGATCTCTCCTTAGTGAAAGATTGGAATGAACTCCTATAGGGGCAATCACGTATTTCAGTTGCCAATTAATATAAAGATCTCATTTATAAATAATTAGTCAAAGCCCTTGGAAAGTTGAAACTTGTTAGATCCGATCAACCACTGCAAATGATATTAGCCTGAAAATAAGCCAGAATATTTGGTGTACTCTCTTGACATTACTATAGACCAGTGTGATGAATGTGTTAATCGTCACTGGTAGAAAAAAACCAATACCACTGTATCATATTGCACATAACCTTTAACTTCCTGGTGTTGAATTAACAACATAGAATAAAGACGTCCTGCATTTCTTCATTTGAGCCTCCAGGCAGTTTTAAACCAGTCATCTATATATATTACAAATATAGAATTTGGCATCATCTTGATTCAACACATTTCCTAAAATAAAGCAGCATAAAAGTTCAATCCCTGGAGAAGACGTCCACAATGAGTGTGTCTCCAGTCATGCTGAAGTAAGAGCTTCTGCTGAGGAGTTTTTTTCTTTGTGCATTAAAATGAATATTCTGTCTAAATGACGAGAAGGATTGGTTGAGCATGATAACCAAAAGTATTGAGCTGTGCATCAGTCGCATCACAGAATTGTATTGTTGTATATGACAGTATATGCATGCTTATCATTCTATTAGAAAGAGGGTACATGCCATAGGGGCAGATTAGGGTCCCTTGTAGAGGGGGCCCAGTCATGGGTGGGATTTTGGTCCAAGGATCATGTGGGCCACAAGGGGTGTGAAAAGGAAACAAACACCACCCCTTCTGCTCTGGGTGGAAAAACCCAATACCATAATGGGGGCCCATTTTGATCTGTGCTATATGGCCCCCTCTCTTCTGTGTATGTCGCTGTCCATTGAAATCGGTTCTGGAAACCTTCAATTGTTTACTCTTTTAATGAGTGCCCGCCACCACTTGTTCATGACATTGGTGTGGGTCTCCGCTACCAAATGTGGCCCTCTGACTTTTCAGTGTTTGAGCAAATGTAGGCAAAATGCCTATTTAGTAAAATTGTTTACCTCTGAAAATTCACTGGTAGTCACAGTGAATCACTGTAAACAAGTTTGTGAAAATGTTCTGTTATCTTAAAGGGGTTTTTCAATCTTAGACATTTATGGCATTTCCACAGGATATGCCATAAATGTCACTTTCTCCTGAAACAGTTTCCCTTGGTGTGGCAGTCGCTGGCAGAAGAATCCAGGTGAAGAGTAGTGGAGAGAGGGTCACGAGCATGTGAATATGCCATAAATGTCTAAGATGGGAACATTTTTTGCTATGTTTATCTAAAATATTCTTGCTTCACTGTCAAAGCTTTAAAAGAGGACCTGTCTGCTCTGCGAGCATCTTTGTTTTAGTAAACAGTTGCATTCCCCATGAAATAATAATAATTATAGGGCATCTTCTGTTAGAACTCTGCGTTGTACCTTGCCTCTGTTATTCCTCCTGTTAATATGATGTTTCTCTACACAGTCTGACACTGCCAGCACTGATTGGACACACCCTTTTCACAGGGGGAATGGTAACACTCAGTTGTCAATTCATTCATATATTTCCTGTAGGATTAACAGAGGAATGGCACAATGCAGATTTCTAAGAAAATGTGCTTCAGAATTGTTATTTAATGGGCAATGCAAGTACAGTGAAGGAAATAAGTATTTGATCCCTTGCTGATTTTGTAAGCTTGCCCACTGTCAAAGACATGAACAGTCTAGAATTTTTAGGCTAGGTTAATTTTACCAGTGTGAGAGAGATTATATTAAAAAAAAAACAGAAAATCACAGTCAAAATTATATATATTTATTTGCATTGTGCACAGAGAAATAAGTATTTGATCCCTTTGGCAAACAAGACTTAATACTTGGTGGCAAAACCCTTGTTGGCAAGCACAGCAGTCAGATGTTTTTTGTAGTTGATGATGAGGTTTGCACACATGTTAGATGGAATTTTGGCCCACTCCTCTTTGCAGATCATCTGTAAATCATTAAGATTTCGAGGCTGTCGCTTGGCAACTCGGATCTTCAGCTCCCTCCATAAGTTTTCGATGGGATTAAAGTCTGGAGACTGGCTAGGCCACTCCATGACCTTAATGTGCTTCTTTTTGAGCCACTCCTTTGTTGCCTTGGCTGTATGTTTCGGGTCATTGTCGTGCTGGAAGACCCAGCCACGAGCCATTTTTAATGTCCTGGTGGAGGGAAGGAGGTTGTCACTCAGGATTTGACGGTGCATGGCTCCATCCATTCTCCCATTGATGCGGTGAAGTAGTCCTGTGCCCTTAGCAGAGAAACACCCCCAAAACATAATGTTTCCACCTCCATGCTTGTATAAGTAATGAATGATGATGAAAGATAAAGTCCACCATCCAGACTTCTTTTTAATGAATTCTTCGTAATATAAAAAGAAAAGTAGATCCGGAGTTTTTTGTATATAAAATATAGCTTTTACTTGTTTCTCTTAAAAAATGACTTTAGAAAAAACACAATTGTACAGACAATATATAAAAAATGTACTGAAGTTTTGATGCTCATTCAAAGCCTGTATCCAGTATCGTGAGGTGATACGACATTAACAGCAGTTCATGCGTGTATATAATGAATAAAGAGTGTTCATCAATTTTCGTGTCTAGAGATCCTTTAGTGACCAACAGGTAATGATTAGTAACCAACAGGTACAAGAGTATGGGGCTCAGTGCCCCCCTACCCGTATGGATGTCATCCGTTTTCTCTGACAACCTTTACAGCTTGCTGTCCGATGGATCAGGAAAAAGCTCTCCTTATCTGTATAAAGGATCTCCTCTGTGAACTCTCTTAATGTAGTTAAAATCTCCCAACGCGTTTCCTCACGGCCACATGATTCTTCAGGGGAGAGGGGCCGTATCCAGCTAGATCCAAATTCTCAGGAGTGCTGGAGCAAAATAAACAGGCGCCAGATAAGGAACTACAGATGTACCTGAGCGATTTCTTGCCACTGCAAGCACGCCTGCAGACACACAGCCTGTTTATTTTGCTCCAGCACTCCTGAGAATTTGGATCTAGCTGGATACGGCCCCTCTCCCCTGAAGAATCATGTGGCCGTGAGGAAACGCGTTGGGAGATTTTAACTACATTAAGAGAGTTCACGGAGGAGATCCTTTATACAGATAAGGAGAGCTTTTTCCTGATCCATCGGACAGCAAGCTGTAAAGGTTGTCAGAGAAAACGGATGACATCCATACGGGTAGGGGGGCACTGAGCCCCATACTCTTGTACCTGTTGGTCACTAAAGGATCTCTAGACACGAAAATTGATGAACACTCTTTATTCATTATATACACGCATGAACTGCTGTTAATGTCGTATCACCTCACGATACTGGATACAGGCTTTGAATGAGCATCAAAACTTCAGTAAATTTTTTATATATTGTCTGTACAATTGTGTTTTTTCTAAAGTAATTTTTTAAAAGAAACAAGTAAAAGCTATATTTTATATATAAAAAAAACTCCGGATCTACTTTTCTTTTCTCACCTCCATGCTTGACAGTGGGGACGGTGTTCTTTGAGTCATAGGCAGCATTTCTCTTCCTCCAAACACGGTGAGTTGAGATAATGCCAAAGAGCTCAATTTTAGTCTCATCTGACCACAGCACCTTCTCCCAATCACTCTCAGAATCATCCAGATGTTCATTTGCAAACTTCAGACGGGCCTGTACATGTGCCTTCTTGAACAGGGGGACCTTGCGGGCACTGCAGGATTTTAATCCATTACGGCGTAATGTGTTACCAATGGTTTTCTTGGTGACTGTGGTCCCAGCTGCCTTGAGATCATTAACAAGTTCCCCCCGTGTAGTTTTCGGCTGAGCTCTCACCTTCCTCCGGATCAAGGATACCCCACGAGATGAGATTTTGCATGGAGCCCCAGATCGATGTCGATTGACAGTCATTTTGTATGTCTTCCATTTTCTTACTATTGCACCAACAGTTGTCTCCTTCTCACCCAGCGTCTTACTTATGGTTTTGTAGCCCATTCCAGCCTTGTGCAGGTCTATGATCTTGTCCCTGACATCCCTAGAAAGCTCTTTGGTCTTGCCCATGTTGTAGAGGTTAGAGTCAGACTGATTAATTGAATCTGTGGACAGGAGTCTTTTATACAGGTGACCATTTAAGACAGCTGTCTTTAATGCAGGCACCAAGTTGATTTGGAGCGTGTAACTGGTCTGGAGGAGGCTGAACTCTTAGGCTGTGTTCACACTGAGTTTTTTGCAGGAGGAAAATTCCTCCTGCAAAAACTGCTCCAGTAGGTTTTTGCACAGTGGTTTGACAAAAACTCGTCAAAACACTCGTCTAGGTTTTTTTTTCCTCTTTCTGACAAATTGAAATTTAGTTTTGGAGGCGGAAACCGCCTCAAGATGGGTCTTGTTGCTTCTTTTTATCACGACGAGTTTTTTTTACTCGTGGTAAAAAAACTCGTCTGCCTCCCATTGAAATCAGTGGGAGGCATTTTCGGGCGTTTTTTGACGAGTTTTGCAGAGCGGTTTCTGCGCCAAAAAACTCGTCAAAAAACTCTGTGTGAACAGGGCCTTAATGGTTGGTAGGGGATCAATGCAAATAAATATATATAATTTTGACTATGTGATTTTCTGTTTTTTATATAATCTATCTCTCACTAGTAAAATTAACCTAGCCTAAAAATTCTAGACTGTTCATGACTTTGACAGTGGGCAAACTTACAAAATCAGCAAGGGATCAAATACTTATTTCCTTCACTGTATTAACTGAAACAAACATGTCAGGAGAAATAACTGGTCCTCTTTTGAGGGGTCTTCCAAAAGTAAAACATTGATGGCCTATCCTTAGGCTGTATACAGACAAACGTTGTAAAAGTAGTTTGTGTTTCATTAGGCAAAAACTGACGATTTTACATCAATCACTATGTGTTCAAGCAGCATTATGTCAGAGTGCATCCCGTGATTCCGTTTTTTACGTCCATGTAGATTCAGTGATCAGTTCTTCATGTACGTAAAAAAAAAATACAAAACTGCTGCTTTTCTGCCAGTCCTTTTTGCTTTCTTTATTTTTAAACTTGTTATTTATGAGAATATAATGAGAGAATTTTTATCAGAAAATAGACTGGAATACCATTAATTGTTTACAGGCCAAAACAGAACAATGCAAGTCCTTTCTGCCTACTTTTTCAGCATCCGCAAGCAACCCATGAAAATCTGTGAAAATCTGACTGTATTCGGATGGCATCCGTGTGTTGTCCGTTTTTGTTTTCTTTGCAGATCCATTGATGTGAAGTAGTGTAGTGCGAAAATCGGACCAAATTAGTGCATGTGGTGCTAATTTCTTTTCCATCTGGAAAATGAAACATGTGAAATGGCCCATTGACTTAATGTGTCGGCATTCAGTCATTGTGCTGTATATATTAGACTTGGACTTCACAAAGACATAAACAACGTTTGTCCGAATAGGCCCTTAGGATAAGCCATCAATGTTTAATCGGTAGAGGTCAAACCTTAGAACCCCCGCTGATTACTTGAATGCGACTAAGTTGCAGTACCAGGCGCAGCTACATATGGATGAGCCGCTGTGCCTATATAAGCAATGCTGATCGGCAGTGGTCCACGAGGTCAGAACCTCATCTGTTGAATATTAATGGTCAATTCTTAGGATAAGCCATCAATTGTTTACTTCTAGAAAGAAAAGTTAAAAATACATGTTTTTAACAAGCTGACATATTCTACTATGTTTATTAAAGGTGGATGAAGAATGAAATGGCATTTATGATACATTATAGACCTTTGTGATACATACAAGGAATTAGAGCCCAATGCAAACTCTGGGGGGGGGGGGTATTAAGACTGTCTTTCCAAAAGACGGTCTTTATGGAAAACTAGAGTAAGATGCCACACATAAATGTCTCGCAGTGAAATCTATGCCAGCCAGGAGCTTTCTGCTTTAATTTGCGCCAGTTTCTAAACTGACGTAGAGAAGTAGATAAATCCCCCCCCCCCCCCCCATGACCATTATTCCATTGAAGGCTACAGATTATAGTTTTCCAGCTCTTACTAACATAAGTAAATGTATATTTTATGCAATCACATATTCACATGCTTTCCAGTGACCCTGTGTATTGTGTAAACCATTGCTTGCAATAAAGTGGCTTCTATTTGTTTCTCACGTGTGGTCAAGTATGATGGAGAGTCTATACCGTTGCGACCCTTCCTGTTTGTATTCAGCTAATGTCTTCACAATGCCGTATATCGCCTCAGCCAATAATGTAAAAATACAACCTCAGTCTGCAAATCTAACATGATGGACTAAGTGCTATTTCTAATTATTGATGTTTTGTCCACCTAGTCCATTACATTATTAGATTTGAGACCCTCGACATGCGTTTTCTGCCCCACTATTCATTAGATTTAGTGGGTTGTATCTGCTATCAGCTGTACATCTGTCTGCTGTGTTTCCATTTAAGCAGTCTGCCATTCATATAACAAGTTAGGTTTTGTTGTAAAGTAACTGGAGTCCAGAATATAATGCAAAAGAACAAACATGTTTCTAGTTTCTTTATTAATTCTCATTGGTCATTTTACAATAGATTGAGAAAAGTCACCCAGTAAAAGCATTTCACAGTTGTATTTAAAAAAATGCTATCATATGAAAAGAAAAAAATGTAAAAACAAAAAGCTTGTTTTTTGAAAATGGGTATAATGAATGGTCAGATTTATACGATAATGTATTATATTGTTTTATACTTTGCGTAAGATTCCAAGTGTAATTGGAATTTGCTTGATTATTGATATGTGGAAATTCTCACACGGAAGAATCTTAATGAAATAGAAGTAAATAAGCAAAACCAGAAGAGAGAAGCTCGTCCTTTTAGGAATATGTTAGGTGCTCATGTGAAGACAATTGTTGGAATGAGAGAGTCCTAACAGTTTCACCACTGTATTTAATCCTGACTTGCCACAGAGCATAGAAGGGTAATACTGACGCCTGTACTTTGTCCAGGTGTCCATCTGATGTTGTACAGGTGTCACCAGGAATATATAAAACAAAGAGCATAGTAAAAAGCAATGGAAATTATTCATTCCATTACACCCGATTATCATGGGACAGAAGGGAGTATTGCTTGTTTCCTCCCTCACCCCAATCTCTTCTTTGTAGGAGAGGAGGAGGATGGCATGAACCCTTTGATCATTGCCCATTGACCTTATGTGTAAAGCTTCTCTCATTGTTAATAGAGCTTGCCCTGTACAAACTCACAAAGCCCATTGTAAAAAGAGGGGCTAGTTTGATTCAAGCCATTCCTCCTCCTCCTGAAGTCCAACTAATGTCGATCTGCCACTAATTTAAGGTTATACTTTTACTTGACTTTTATTTCTTCCTATCAAAATGCTAGTTTTATTTTGTGAAGTAAACTTAACCTTGTGTTGATTATTTACAAGTGGAAACCGTGGTATTTTAACCCCTTAGTGACCAGCCCATTTTAGGCCTTAATGACCAAGCTATTTTATTCGTTTTTCTATAGTCGCATTCAAAGAGCTATAACGTTTTTATTTTTTCGTCTACATAGCTGTATGAGGACTTGTTTTTTGCGGGATTAGTTGTGCTTTTTAATGGCACCATTTTTGGGTACATATAATTTTTATATTAACTTTTATTAACCTTTTTGGGGGGGATTATAAACAAAAACTGAAATTCCGCCATTGTTCTATGCGTTTTTAAATTGACGCCGTTCACTGTGCGACGTAATTAACATGTTACCTTTATTCTATGGGTCGGTACGATCACGGCGATACCACATATGTGGAGGTTTTTTTATGTTTTACGACTTTTGCACAATAAAAACACTTTTGAACTAAAATTATTTGTTTTTGCATCCTCGCTTTCCAAGAGCCGTAATTTTTTTATTTTTCCATCAATGTAGTGATTTTTTGGGCTTGTTTTCTGCGGGACAAGACGTAGTTTTGAATGGTACTGTTTTGGGGTACATGGGACTTATTGATTCATTTTTATTATGACTTTTTTGGGGGGCAATGGAAAAAAATTGCAATTTCGCCATAGTTTTTGGCGTTTTTTTTTACGGTGTTCACTTTGCGGTTTAAATTACATATTAACTTTATTAATGGAGTCATTACGGTCGCGGCGATACCACATATGTGTACTTTTTTTTTTTTTTTACACTTTTACTAAATAAAACCACTTTTTATGGAAAAAAATGGTTTTATTTATTTTTTTACTGTACTTTTTATTAATAATCTTTATTTCACTTTGATGACTGATTTTATTAGTCCCACTAGGGGACTTTACTGTGCGATGTTCCGATCGCTGCTATAATGCTCTGGTATACTTCGTATACCAGAGCATTATTGCCTGTCAGTGTAAATCTGACAGGCAATCTGTTAGGACGTGCCTCCGGCGCGTCCTAACAGGCATATGTCCAGGGCAGACCTGGGGGCTTTTATCAGTCCCCCGGCTGCCATGACACCCCATCGGAGACCCGCGATTGCATTCGCGGGCCGCCGATGGGTGAGAGAGGGAGCGCACTCCCTCTGTAAACAAAGTTAAATGCCGCGGTCGCTATTGACGGCGGCATTTAACGGGTTAAACGGCCGCGATCGAAGTAAACTTCGATCGCGGGCGTTGGAGCAGGAGCTCAGCTGTCATCAGACAGCAGAGCCCCGGCACCAGCCTGCACGGGAGACCCGTGCAGGACTTAGACTAGGCTGACGTGAAAAGGCGTCAGCCTAGCCTAAAGCCCAGTAGTGAATGACGTTAAAAGGCGTATTAGTGGTCACTAAGGGGTTAATAAAGCCACCGTATAAGTATGAGTTCTGTAATATCCCCCAATTATTCTTTTGTGGACTAGCACTAATATGTGTACCGCAACATTTCTTCTTCCTTCACTGATAAATCTTAATATTAGCCAGAACATTTATTACATTTTTGCAACTCCTCCTGCCACTATGGTATATACCAAGTGCTACCACTATTCAAATTGATTGTATCAAAAGCTTTAATAACTGTTTACTATGGACCTAGACTGGGTTATATGGATACCTCTACTGTGCAAAATGGTATGCAAAAAAAATCCAGTTTTGCACCAGTAACTTGGGAAAGTCGCAGTTTACTGCAGTCATTCAACAGATCATATGCAAAATAATCAATGGATTTGGACTGTTTCTTAATATATCAGTTTACGTCTATGAGGGGCAACATTTTTATGGAATTACACTCAAATGTTGCCTCAAATGACTTTGTACAGCACACAACATCACAGTGTAGCCAATTTCTCAGAATACCATAATATGGGGACAGTGTCGGACTGGAGTACCTTGGATTTCCTTTGGGCTCACCGAAGGAAATCATTCTTGAAGCCCACTCCTCAGCTATAAAGAAGTAATGCAAGACGCCCATATAGAAGTAGGCTCTCGTTTGTGCCCCGATATATTAGTTAGGTCCACTTCGTGCCACCATTTAGTAGTTAGGCCCCCCCCCCATTAATAGTTCTCCTTTGCGCCAATGAAAATAAAAAAACCTCACCTAATCCTGTTTCCACGACAAGCGGCTGGGTCCTCTTCCTGCATCCTGCTGTCCACAGCCCGGCGCAGTGACGCTATTGCGCCACCCACTCCGGGACACTGACATTCTTTGAATCCTCCCGTTATCTAGTAGACCACAGGTCTGAAACTGCCTGTGGCTTAAAAGGTGCAGGGCAAGGAGTCACTTGCTCTCTGCTCCGCCATAGTCATTCCTTTGGCACTCGCCTAGGAATCTTGGACCTGGGTCCTCCAGTGGCCCAGTCCAATGCTGCTTGGGGAGCAAACATTTGCAATTTCAATGTGACGTGTTTACATTTTGACACTAGATCACTATAGTATAACATATAATAGAGAGATTATGTTTCTGATTATATAAATAATAAGAAATAAAGCTCCATGTAATGGAGAAATAAAGGTCTACTGCCTAGAGGGACGACTATAGACTGAGATAACACAGTGATACTGAGTGGTTTAGTGTTCTGAGCGGTCTGCACAGGAATATCGTGTTATTGTAGTCAGATGGACAAATATGAACCATTCAGGAAACGGGCTAAATAGCCGTACTTAAGCTTTATGGGGATGTTTTCACTGGACAGATAGAATTGGATTAAATTCATATATTCTTTGTTGCTATGCTGGAACAATAACCAGAGATGCCAAATGGATATTATTTCAAATGATGCCTCAACCATAAATTGCTTGAAATGAGCATTTTTGCTCCAGGCAAATAAAACATCACAAATATTATTATGGGTCAAATTCAACACTTGTGGCAAACTATTATATTATTTCAAGAACTGTGTGTGTGTGTGTGTGTGTGTGTGTGTGTGTGTATATATATATATATATATATATATATATATATATATATATATATATATATAATTAGGGCTGGGAAATGAATAGAAAAAAATGAAACCCAAATTCAGCACAATTCATTGCCGTCATCTTTATAATTTTTTTTTTTTATTCTCTGTTTAAATTGTATCTGCATCATCAGGACACAGATACAGTTGAATCCAATGGTGGAGCAGCGTGCCGTACTGTCCTTGCTCTACCATTCACTATGTATCGCCGGACGCGATGATGTGACGTCATTGCGCCTGTCTGAGCTGAGCCACACAGACCGGAGGAGCAGTGGGATCCCCTCCACTCGTAGTTGGCACGGGGTTAGGGGAGTATGTATATTATTATTTTTATCAGGCGCTATTGGGGCTGTTTGGGGGCAGCTATGGGAACATTATACAACGTGGGGGCAGCTATGTGGGACTTTATACTGTATGGAGGGCAGTTATGGGGGGCATTATACTGTGGGGATGGCAGTTATATGGGGCATTTTACTGTGTGGCGGAAACTATGGGGGCATTATACTGTGTGGATGGCAGTTATAGGTGCATTATACTGTGTGGAAGTCCGTTATAGGGTCCTTATGCTGTGTAGATGCAGCTGTGGGGGCATTATACTGTGTGAGGGCAGTTATGGGGGCATTATTCTGTGCGGGGCAGTTATGGGGCATTATACTGTGTGGGGGGCAGTTATGGGCACTGTTCCCCCTAAGTCTTGGCAGCTCCTGAGCGGGGCAGTTAGGGAGCAGGACAAGTCTCCATTAATGGTGGGCGATTTGATGACCAAAACGAATACCCCCAGTAAACGCTAATATAGCGACTAAATAAGAGAATAAGAAAACTTATTTTAAATTAGTTTTAATTACTTTTTTAATTACTATAATATTACAAATCCACCAGAAAAATAGACAGTTATAAACACCAATTATAGACATCAATGAAAGAATCCCTCATTACACCACTGTCTCTGTAGATAGCACCACACAGATCCCCTGTAGATAGCGCCATACATGCCCCCGATAGTGCCACACACAGACCCCTGTAGATAGCGCCACACAGCCCCCTGTAGATAGCGCCACACAGACCCCCTGTAGATAGCGCCACACAGACCTCCTGTAGATAGCGCCACACAGACCCCCTGTAGATAGCGCCACACAGACCCCCTGTAGATAGCGCCACACTCATCCCCTCTGTAGATAGCGCCATACAGACCCCCTGCAGATCGTGCCACACAAACCCAGTATAGATAGTGCCACACAGACCCCCCCTGTAGATAGTGCCACACAGAACCCCCTGTAGATAGAGCCACAAAGACCCCCCTGTAGATAGTGCCACACAGACCCCCTGTGGATAGTGCCACACACAGCCCCTTGTATATATAGTGCACATGTGTGTATATATATATATATATATATATATATATCATATTTTTTGGACTATAAGACGCACCTGACTATAAGACGCACCCAGGTTTTTTACAAAGAAAAGAAACTGTTGGTTAAAAAATAATAATTTGTTCAGTTTCACCACATTCTGAGAGCCATAACTTAAATTTTTCCATCGTTTGGGCGGTGCGAAGGCTTTTTTTTTGCGGGACGAGCTGTAGTTTTTATTAGCACGATTTTTTTTTGTACATACTTTTTTTATCACTTTCATTCTTTTTAGCATAGTGCTAATAAAATTGTGCTAATAAAAACTACAGCTCGTCCCGCAAAAAAAAAGCCTTCGCACCGCTCAAACGATGGAAAAATTTAAGTTATGGCGCTCAGAATGTGGTGAAACTGAACAAATTATTTTTTTTAACCAACAGTTTCTTTTCTTTGTAAAAAACCTGGGTGCGTCTTATAGTCAGGTGCGTCTTATAGTCCAAAAAATATGATTGATATATATATATATATATATATAGATATAAAAATACACACAATACAATGGTGACCAAAAGACAACGGGGGTTTTAAATTTATTTATTTTATTTTTACGCCGTTCACTGTGTGAGTCAAATAATGCTATATTATAATAGTTTCAGACTTTTACGGACGCAGCGATACCAATTTTTTTTTTAAAAAAAATTATACTTACATTGTGCTTGGGGAAAAATTGGAAAAGGTTTTTTTTTTAACTTTGAAAAAAATTTTACACTCCTGAAAATGTATCTAAATTTACATTTTTTACACATTTTATTAGTTCCCCTAGGGGACTTGAACCAACGATTAGATCTCTAATACAATACACTGCAATACATGGATGAGTTACGGAAACAGCGTAACTCGCTGATCTATGCTGTTTCCGTAACTTCCATAGTAGAGAATGGCAGTTACAGAAGCAGTGTGGATATGTCAGAAATGCCCTTCATGGGAAAACCACTATAAATGTCGCGGTCGCTATTTACCATGCCATTTAACTAGTTAAACGGCCAGGAACAGCGCCATCGCTGTTCCTGACGGTTTGAGCAGCGTGTCAGAAGCTGACACCTGCAGTGTATGGAGCGGGATCAGCGCGTGAGCCCGCTCCATACATAATCCTTTCCCCGCTCCATGATGTGCCAGCTCATCGAGGGTTGGGAAGGGGTTAAGTAAGCAGCGGTCTGAGGGCCCTGCACTACCGGGTCCCTTGACTGCCAAATATAAGACGCAGGGACTTTCTAGCAAGATTTATTCTTGCTAAAAACTGCGTCTTAGGGTATGTTCACACAGCTTATTTTCGGCCGAAAAACGTCTGAAAAATCGGCAGCTAAACGCCTCCAAACATCTGCCTATTGATTTCAATGTGAAAAACTGCTTTTTGCTCTGACGGGCCATTTTTTTTACGCGCCCGTTTTTCCTATGTCTTTGTATTTTTTTAAACTTTATTACTACCACCTTAGTAATGACTGCTGGCTGATTGACAACGCCCATTACTGAGGCTGGTCTTAATGTTAGACATGAAGAGGCTAACACTAACCACCATTATTACCCATAGGTACCCACCGCCACCAGGCTTACCGGGAAGTGCCGGGTACGATCCAGTACCCGACTATCTGTAGTGACGGAGGGGCACTGGGGCAGCCGCAGGCTGATATTAGGCTGGGAAAGCAGTGGCCCTTCCCACCCTGGTAATGCTAGCCTGCTGCTGTGTTGTATCTGGCTGGTTATGAAAATGGGGGAACCCAACATCGTGCTGTCCAATTATTTATAAAAAAAAAATAACCATCCAGACACAACGCAGTAGCAGCAGTCTAGCATTACCAGGGTGGCAAGGGCCACTGTTTTTGGCCTTTCCCAGCCTAATAATACCAGCCTGTGGCCGACCCAGTGCCCGACCATCACTACAGATGGTCGGGTACTGGATCGTACCCAGCTCTTCCTGGCACCCCTGGTGGCGGTGGGTACCAGTGTAATAATGGGGTTTAGTGTTAGCCCCGCCTTAGTAATGTATGCAGTCAGTCAGCGGCCATTAGTAAAGTGGTAGCGATAAAGTTTATAAAAAATACAGACATAGAAAAAATAGATTTATTGAAATTAAAAAAAACACACGACCCTCTAACTATTTTATTGCGAATAAAGCTGTCATCGAAGTAGTCCTCGAATCGTAGCCCAACGACTGAACCTGTAAAAAAAAAAAAAACATTAGTAAGGGCCAGTTCACATGAGGTCGGGTTAACCCCTCAACAGAAAGGCAAACTGAAACCTCTGCTTCCGTCTCCCTCACCATTGATCTTAATGGTGACTGAAACGTTGCCAAAGGTTTCCGTTTGTCACCGCTGTGGCAGGGTTCCATTGTTTTGCATTGTCAACTGCGCTATTGATTCCGCCAAAACAATGGAACCCCTTCACAACGGTGAAAAACGGAAACCATTAGCAAAGTTTCCATCACCATTGAGATCAATGGTGATGCAAACGGAAGCTAAGGTTTCTGTTTGCCTTTCCATTGAGGGGTTAACTTGACAGGGCCCCTCAACGGAAGGGCAGCGGTGATGTGAACAGGGCCTTAGATACAGGACCCATGTGCATGTGTAATACTGTTTGTTGGCCCCCTATCTAAGCCTAAGGTAGGCTTAGATACAGGGTCCAGCAGACAGTCATCTTATACAGTATAAGTTTCACTGTCTGCTGGAACCCTGTATTTAAGCGTAAGGGTATGTTCACACGACAGCGTCCGTAACGGCTGAAATTACGGGGATGTTTTCAGGAGGAAACATCCCCGTAATTTCAGCCGTAAAGGCATGTGCTGGCGCTTGAACGCCGCGTCAATTACGGACGTAATTGGCGCTGCTATTCATTGGAGTCAATGAATAACTGCTCCAATTACGCCCCAAGAAGTGACCGGTCACTTCTTTGACGCGGGCGTCTATTTACACGCCGTCATTTGACAGCGGTGCGTAAATATACGCCTCGTGTGAACAGACAAACGTCAGCCCATTGCTTTCAAAGGGCAGATTTTTGTCAGCGCTATCGAGGCGCATTTTTCGGACGTAATTCGGGGCAAAAACGCCCAAATTACGTCCGTAATTAGTGTGTGTGCACATACCCTTACACACGTTAAAAGGGTTGTCCAGTCCCTAAACATTGAAGGCCTATCCTCAGGATACAACCATTTTCAAGGAACAAGGCAGCACATCCAAAAATAGGAATTTTATTTATCCACAAATGCGACATTTAAGTCCAGCAGGACCTTTCTCAAGCATGATTGAGAAAGGTCCTGCTGGACTGAAACGTCACATTTGTGGGTAAATAAAATTCCTATTTTTGGATGTACTGCCTTGTTCCTTGAAAATTGTTGTTTACAGAAACCTGATCCAAGGTTCCACAAATGGAAAGGCTTGTACCCATCATATTACATCAAATATTCTCTCCGGTGCTGTGATCATTTTTATTTCTTCAGCTATCCTCAGGATAGGCCATCTATAGCTGATGGGTCGAGGTCCGACTCCCGGGACCCCCGAAATCAGCTGTTTTGAAGGGGGTGCAGAACTCGTGCGAGAGCTGCTTCCGCTTAGTTTCCCTCACTTGCTCACACTGTGAATCACTGACACCTCCGTGTCGGCGATTCAGTGTGAGAAAGTAACCGGAATGAAGGGGAAGTAGCGCTCGTACGAGCTCTGCACCCCCTTCATATCATCTGATTAGCGGGAGTCCCGGGAGTCGGACCCCGACCCATCAGCTTCAGCAAGACAGTGGTATTAAACTTACCCTCCTCTTCGGCCGCAGTGGTGGTCCTCACTCAATCGAGTTTCGGGATGTTGTGCGCAGTGCATAGCGTCGTGACGTCAATGGCTGTGCACAGTGCTGTGACGTCAGAACCTCCACTGTGCTCCGGAAAGTTTATTACATAGCCCCCAGTTACAATAGTAACTTTTCATTGATCGTTCGGGGCCCGGTCGCAATTGCAACGCCTATAGTTACGCCACATTCATTTGTATGTGCGTCCTGAGCAGGCGGAATGGAAGGTGCGCAGCCGTGAACCTTTTAGGGAACACTGGTTATGGGTGCATTATACTGTGTGGAGGGCAGTTATGGGGGTATTTTACTGTGTAGTGGCAACTTTGGGGGCATTATACTGTGTGGCGGCTATGGGGGGCATTATACTGTTTGGGGCAGCTAAACTGGCGTTATACTTTGTGGAGGGCAGTGTCAGGGGGTATATTCTTTACAGTAGTATACAGCATTTATTTATTTTATAATTTTTTTTTCTTTTTTTTTCTTGCTCTAAATGGAATAATGTTTACCTGACATTTCTTTACAAAAAAAAAAATCTCATGCCTTCAAATACAGCAACAAGTTACATCATGTATTGTATCCTTTTATTGAATATCAAGTTATAAAATGCTGTCCAAATTGATTTTCAGAGTTTTCATCTTTAATTGATCTGGTAATAAATCAGTAGGGGTAAAGAATGAAGATACAGTATTGTCACAAAGACAAAGGGAAATATAATAGTATTTTATCAGACTCTTTTGTTCCAAGATTCCAGAGGACTTGGTAATAAAACATTTACCATCACACAGGCTTCCAGCAATATTGCAATGTAAAATTTATGACTGAGGTTCTCATAATTCTTAATTACCATTGTATTATTCAATGGAATCAACGTTTTCTGTAAACCAATGTTTGGAATTAGAATGATTGAGATAAATCTATCAACACAGCTTCATCACCAGAATGAACGCAGAAACATATCCAGAAATGAAATAGAAATAATGTCAAGCCATCATTCTTGTTTCGGTGAATATATAATGGGTTTCTGATATTTCATAACGGTTTCTTTCATAGTTAAAGTACAACCTTCACATTTGATGCTGTTTGTCTGATAGTTTTGCGAACACCTAGAGGTGTTTTAGATAGATAGATAGATAGATAGATAGATAGATAGATAGATAGATAGATAGATAGATAGATAGATAGATAGATAGATAGATAGATAGACAGACCGATATAGATAGATCATGTTTTAAAGGAGATATATATATATTATAATAGTCCTTTATATAATATACCACTTATATTTACGTTTCACATTTAGATTTTTTTGGGGGGAAAGGGAATGCATAATAAGGGAGCTTTTATTTATTTTTGTAACTTTTAACAAATAACATATTGGAATAGCTCTGGATTTTTCTAATAGGCATCTACATATGGTAGTCATGGCGGCCTGTTTTTTAGTCCCTGGCTGCCTTATTTGCCCACTGATGGGAGGACAAAGGAAGCCCCCCTACCTTTGATGCTGGCACCGTTTTTGTGCCCACGTCATCGCGGTGCCTTATGCATTATGGCGCCAAGGGGTTAAAGCATTTTCTGCCTGTGTGCACAAGGGTGTCTATGTCCAGATATATCAGCAGATGCAATGTTTTCATTAAATAAAAAAATGTTTTTTACTGTCTGTTTCTAGATTCTGCCTGTGTCACTAATGTAAATCCAGTAAAGGTGGAATAGTAACATTATTTTCTATGTTTCACATGTGTTAAACACACAAATAAAGGGAAATGCTTACTTATTACCAGTAACTGAAATAGTTAATCTACTTATACCTATGTATCTCAGTATTCACTGTCAGCTGCCACCCATTCACTCAGTAGTTTGAACATCCGCCAAAAACCCTATTATGGCTAGAAATGGCATCCTCTGGCGTAAATCTTATTAAGCATGGGCAATTTAATTAAGATATTGACATGCTTAATTGATACCTAGACGACAAGGCCATTTTCATAACTGTTTTCCATGAGCTTTCCACTGAAAAAAAAAAAAAAGGATGTCAGTGTAGAAATGTTATGGATTCAGCTCAGCCTTGTCATCCCCAAGGAGCACTTCTTCCCACTTACCTTGATTTAGAGCCAGCTTGCGTTCTAAGTGGAGATCCATTAAATAGATCTGATGTATGCCTGACTAAAACTTGCATCAGCTTCTCTTATGATCAATAGCAGAATATTTATATTAATAAAGCACTACACTAATTAAATGAAGAAGTCTTCTGGGAAAACTTAAAACACTTGGCGACCGGTAAGGAATAAATCTATTTTGTTGTATTAAAAACAAAGTCATCATTGCAGGACCCCATCGCAGCTCGTGTTTCATAAGTCCAAGGTCTGTATGTAGTGTAAGGTGACCACTACGGCTGAGGTTAGCGCCGTGGAAGGAAAAAGTGCACAGTCAGCACTTGTGGAACTGCTGCTGGTATTTATGGTCCATTGCTTGTAGTTTCTTATAGGATCATGCAAATGTCATCTGAGGTGTATGGAGATCTTTATATAATCTTCTGGGTTATGTGGGGAAAACATAGTGTCGCTGTACAGTTTAGTGGTAGGATAAGGAAAAAACAGATGTGAGCTGGGGTCAGTGATTTACCTGCACATTTTTAACAACCGCCTTTATTTATGCTTGTTTTCGTTTCTTTCCTTTACAAAGTTTAGCTTTGCGGTCACAGGATTTTGGTTAATAATCCCATCAGTCTCTGATTTAGATCATCAACACAAATGGGTTTTCTTAGGCAGAGCTCAGTGACATTGTCTTTTCTGAAACATATGACACTGACTGAGGAGAAAGGCATACTCATTATTAGTAAGTGCTTTGCTTTAGATAAATGGTCATCAGATACTAAACCATTATTCTACTCAGATCTTGTACAGTTTATTCCAAGTTAAATTGGCTCATTATTAATGGACATATAAACATATCTGTCCGTCTCATAGGTTTCACTGACTACTCTAATTATGCAATTGTGTATTAAAAGTAGTGTGATTGTGAAGTGCTCGTCTGCTTCTTTGAAAGCCTTCCTCTACATGTCATTCAGTTTCAAGACAAGACATTTTTGCGTTATCCTTCATCCTATCAGTCTTCTTTACAATTCTCAACACACTCACAGTTCCTCCCAAGCACAATTGCAGCCTCCTTGCCCTTCCGGAGTGGGCGGACTGCCCATTTTATACAATGACTCACTCATATGTCCCCACTCTCCTCTATATTTTGAAAACTTGTTATTAATATTGTTTCCTGAAAACTCTATTTTCTCAATCTATGAGGCAAAGCAGAAAATGACGTCATCAATACAACCAAATAATAATCTCCGCAGACATCTTTGCCCTTTATTTATTCATAGGGTTCATAGTCGTAGAAGCAAAATGTGGCACATTTGGACAAAGTGCACATACCAGGGTACCTGGCTCCATACACACCCTCAAATACATTATAATCGCATAATATTTGTAGGTCTCCATGTTATACTGGACTCTTTTTTTTTAATCAGGTCATTTTTATTGAGAAATGTTTTTACAACAAAGTTTACACTCCTACAGAGCCGAAGCTCGTCTTCTTCACACACTAACACATCCGTTAAGAATTAAGCCCCATCCACCCATGCCCAGGATTTTAATACATTGGTGGGTTCAGTGCAAAAATGTTATTAGAGAACATCTTCCGGATCATTTTATTAATCCAATATTTTAAAATGGGAAGGGTGCAGCCAACCATTGTATATAGAACTAGTATAGCATTGTATATGCTATTGGTAGTGCAGTGATTCTATATACAGTATAGTACATGGCAGCAGTCTGTATATTTTTGCAGCACAGTGCAGCAGTGTCTGTACGCTAGTATATACAGAGAGCTCCCGATATATATCAACGTCGCAATATCCAGTTCAATACAATATCTGTTATCACACAACCTCACCACCCACATGGATCAGTTTATAGACAAGCAGTTACTACACACATGGATTCACACATACACGGAAGGTCAAGAAATTGGTATGATTGCATTGATAAATCTTCCATATCATACATACAATGAAAACCACCCTATAGTCACATACACATTATACAGTATTCACACGTGCTGCAGTATTTTGTCAGACAAGACGACAGACACCATGACGGAACCCAGTCAAAGAGTCCTGTCGGACTCTGTTGGTATCTGTCATGCAACGGATCTGGCACATTAGGTTTTTTTCATTTCTTTGCCTCTATGATGAATCAGAGCAATGGAAAAAATTTACATAGATTTGAATCTTGCCTAAGTTAACTAAGCAATCCCTACATAATATACCAGATCCTCAATTTTGCAAGGCTTGGGGATTGGGAGACTTCGGGATGTATTTGATGGGGGCTCCTTTCTGACATTTACTCAGTTACAGGAGACTTACAAATTCCCTTGCCTATAATGCTATAGATATCTCCAATTCCGACATGCCATTCAATCTCAATTTCCACCCAATGTTCGTAATATATCTGAATATCCTCTTATTGGTATATTAAAGTCACAGGGACCTAAGGGCCCCATATCAGCACTATACACCAGAATGTGTAGAATACCCACAACGGCACGTCATAGATGTCATCGCCTAGCTGCAGATTTCTGGCATCTTATGTGGGACTGCACTTACATTTCTACCTTTTGGACATGTGTTTTTGCCTTCCTCTCCTCCCTTCTGCCTTCTCCTATACCCACTTCCCCAAGATCGCTTTACTTGGCATCCTGGATGAGGACATATGGCCACACTACATGCGTATATTCCTGAAAGAAACTTTGTTTTTGGCCAGAAAAGCAGTTGTCATGCGCTGGATGGCTGACAACACACCCTCTATTTCACAATGGAAGGATCTTGTAAATACAGTAATACAATACGAGCGGCTGTCATACCAACATAGGGGTCGCCCGGATAAATTCTTTAAGGTATGTGGCCTGTGGTTGAATACCTCTGGTACATTTGATGACGAATTACCTTAACCTACATCTTGACACATATGGATCTCACCTTCCTGGGTTTCTTATATAGATTATCATCTGCTATCCTTACGCCTTTTTGGCTTTATGATGGCATAGACAAAAGGTTTTCTTGTTGGTTTTGTTATTGTTTTATTGATTTGTTAAAATGGTAAAATACTCAAATGTTGCTGACTGTATTCTTACTTTTGTGATCTTGTTATACCTGTGCTGTAACATGGCTTACTTTCTTTGTGCATTTGCGAAGCATTCTTGTACACGATTTCATCCTGTCTGAAACATTTTAACCCCTTAACGACCAAGGACGAAAATGAACGTCATGGTCGGCTGCTAGATCCCGCACCATGACGTTCATTTTCGTCCGCATTTCAAACTGTCACTCTGTGTAAACACAGAGTGACAGACCCGCGCTGACAGTTGTCCCCGACAGCTGAGACATCAGTCTTGCCGGACAGCGGACCATCGCCGCTGATTTCGGCAGTTAACCCCTTAAGTGCGGCGACGGATTGCCGTCGCCGCATTTAAGTGGTTTGAAGCACATCAGTAGCCCCCACGAAGTGATCGTGGGGGCTACCGATGCTTGTCACGGCAATCGGAGGTCAGATAATGACCTCGGGGTTGCCATGCACGGAAGCCTCGGAGGAACAGCCTCCGGCCGTTCCTCCTCTGCTTCCTGTCAGTGTGACAGTCACGTCACAATGACAGTTAGAGTACATCACACTACGTGTGTAGTGTAATGTACTCTAGCAGCGATCAAAGCTGCAAGACTAAGTGTCCCCTAGTGGGACAAGTAAAAAAAGTAATAAAAATGTTTTAAAAATAGTGTAAAAATAAAAGTTATAAGTGATATAAACACTAAATGCTTTTTTTCCTATAATAAGACTTTTATTATAGAAAAAAAAATGAACACGTTAAAAAAGTACACATATTTGGTATCACCGCGTTTGTAACGACCCCAACTATAAAACTGTAATGTTATTTTTCCCGCACGATGAACACCCCAAAAAAAATCAATAAAAAACTACGACAGAATCGCAATTTTTTGGGTCACCACCGCTCCCTAACTAAAGAATAAAAAGTGATCAAAAAGTCGCATGCACCCGAAAATAGTACCAATAAAAACTTCTATCCGTCCCGCAAAAAACAAGCCCTTACACAGCTTTTTTGACTAAAAAATTAAAAAATTATGGCTCTCAGAATATGGTGACACAGAATTTTTTTTTTATATAAATAAGTCATTTTATTGCGCAAACGCTAAAAAAAAGGACCAAACCTATATACATATGGTATCGCCATAATCGTACCAACCCGCAGAATAAAGTAAAAATGTCATTTATAGCTTACGGTGAGCGCCGCAAAAAGAAAACCTAAAAAACGGTGTCAGAATTCCTGTTTTTTGCTCAGGATTGCAAAATAATTGAACAAAAAGTGATAAAAAAAAAAATCGCATGTACCCCAAAATGGTACCAATGAAAACTACAGATTGTCCCGCAACAAATAAGCCTTCACACCACTCTATTGATGGAAAAATAAAAAAGTTATGGCTCTTGGAAAGCGGGGAGTGAAAATCTAAAATATGAAAGCAAAAAATGGATCAGTCCTGAAAGGGTTAATTCATTTCTAATGAAAAAAACGTATGACCCCCATGTGGGGTATTTCCGTACTCGGGAGAAATTGCTTTATAAAAAAATGGTTGTTTTTTTCCTCCTTTATCCCTTGTGAAAATGAGAAAATGCAACATTTTAGTGGAAAAAATGTTCATATTAATTTTCGCGCCCTAATTCTAATAAACTCTGCAAAAGACCCGTGGGGTCTAAATGCTCACTATACCCCTAGAAAAATTCCTTGAAGGTTTTTCCAAAATGGGTTCACTTTTGGTGGGTTTCCACTGTTTTGGTCCCTCCAGTGCATTGCAAATGCGACATGGCACCGAAAACCATTCCAGCAAAATCATAAATCCAAATGGCGCTCCTTCCCTTCTGAGCCCTGCTGTGGGTCCAAACAGCAGTTTATTACCACATATGGGGTATTGTCGTAATCGGGAGACATTGCTTTACAAATGTTGGGGTGCATTTTCTTCGTTATTCCTTGTAAATAATAAAAATTTCTATGTTGTTTCAGAAAAAAAGTACATTTTAATTCTTACAGACTAA
The DNA here is from genome assembly GCF_050947455.1 of Rhinoderma darwinii. Classification (NCBI taxonomy): domain Eukaryota; kingdom Metazoa; phylum Chordata; class Amphibia; order Anura; family Rhinodermatidae; genus Rhinoderma; species Rhinoderma darwinii. The sequence continues at coordinate 79,052,362 of NC_134689.1, forward strand.
TTTCAATATATTTCGCGAAAAACCTGTGTGGTCAAAATGCTAACTATACCCCTAGATAAATACCTTAAGGGGTCTAGTTTTCGAAATGGGGTCGTTTATGGGGAGTTTCTATCGTTCTGGCAGCTCAAAGCTTCTCCAAATGTACAGTGGGGCCTAAAACATTTTCAAGCAAAATATGAGTCCTGAAAGCCTCCGGGTGTTCCCTTCCTTTGGGGCCCTGCCGTGTGTCCAAACAACGCATTAGGGCCACAATGTGGGTATTTTTGAAAACAGGAGAAAGAGGGTGATAGATTTTGGTGTGTGTTTCTTCATTTTCATGGTCGCTTTACAAAGAAATCGGTCTTCAAACAAATACTTTTATGAAAAAAGTGAATTATTTTTTTTTTTCACCTGATATGCATTAAATTTAGCAAAGAACTGTGGGGTCAAAATAATTACTATATCCTTAGGTAAATACCTTATGGGGTCTAGTTTTCTAAATGGGGTCGTTTATGGGGAGTTTCTATCGTTCTGGCAGCTCAAAGCCTCTCCAAATGTACAGTGGGGCCTAAAACATTTTCAAGCAAAATATGAGACCTGAAAGCCTCCGGGTGCTCTCTTCCTTTTGTGTCCTGCCGTGTGTCCAGGCAGCGCATTAGGGCCACAATGTTGGTATTTTTGAAAACAGGAGAAACAGGGTGATAGATTTTGTGGTGTGTTTCTTCATTCTCATGGTCGCTTTACAAAGACATTGGTCTTCAAACTGATACTTTTATGAAAAAAAGTGAATTTTTTTTTTCCACCTGCTATGTATTAAATTTAGCAAAAAACTGTGGGGTCAAAATACTTACTATACCCTTAGGTAAATACCTTATGGGGTCTAGTTTTCTAAATGGGGTCATTTGTGGGGGTTTCCACCATTCTGACACCTATGAGCCTCTGAAAACCTGGCTTGGTGCAGGAAAACAAAATGTACTTCAAAATTTATAAAATTATTATTCAATTTGTAAGTCCTCTAAATTGCTGAAAATTTATTTTATTTTTTAAAAAGTGCTGCCAAAATGGAGTAAAGAGATAGAAATATATATTTAATTTAAAAAATTGTACAGTATGTGTGTAGATATGTGACATATTGCAGTTAAAAATAGGGGAAAATGGTAATTTTTACAAAATTTCTTCCATTTTTCTATTTTTTAATTAATTTCCGCAAATCTTATCAGTCTACTTTTACCACTAAAATAAAGTACAACATGTGACGAAAAAACAATGTCAGAATTACTTGGATATTCAAAACTTTCACAGAGTTATTCTCTGATAAAGTCAGACATACCAGATTTGACAAATCTGGCTTGGTCATTAAGGTACAAACATGCCCGGTCATTAAGGGGTTAAATAAAAGGAATTGAAAAAAAAATTCTAATAAGTATGTCGGCCTGCAGTAGCCACACCCCTTTCACCTGGGCTGCTCTTCCTTTTCATGAAAGTGGCGAGGGTAGCGCAAAAAGGCCAAAACTCTTTTCATTGCAAATTGTGACTTTTTGGTCCTTTTGCGACCTTTCTACACCAGAAGACTTTCGTAGAAATAGATAAATTAACCCCTGTGTGTTGTTTCACTGCACAAAATAATGCATTGGTCAATGCTTTTTAGGAGCTTTAACATATATAGAATTAATTTGCAATAAAATGTTATGATGCTATAAGCAAAGCAACCCTGCAATGTGCATTTGGAGTATCATAGGAGCCAGTAATTCATTGTGAAATGAGCAAAATGTTTCAGCGCACAAACAATGGGAGGTAAGAGACACAAAAGCCATTTTAATCATGACAAAAATACAGTGACATAAAATAAAGCACCCATCCCTGAACTTTTGTCTTTGTTGCATCAGTAATGCTATTAAAGCTGTCATTTGTCAGCCTACTAGAGGTATTTATGAAATCAATATACAGTCCTGGAGATTTATGGGCAAAGTCCTAAGCCAGGGGACATTGTCTCAGTAGAAACCAGAATTAATAACATTTACAAGCAAAGTGTCATATAAAATAGATGGGGTTGGTCTTCTATTTCCAGTGACATAATACTTAAGACAGGAGACATAAAATTAATAGTTTTACATACTTTTCATTTCATAAGCTTCATAGGCTTTTTACAAAAATCTCTTTATTACAAAGCACATGTTGCTCAAATCTTTATATATTTGTATATGAATTATCCAAGACATTTCAGCAATATACTGTATGCATAATGTATTTAAAAGGTTTTTCTGAGAAAGGGGTGGAGTTCAAAAAACCCCTTTAATAATAATAATAATCCGTTTCCTAGCACAATGCTATTAGAAAGCATAAAGGATCATTTGAGGACCTCCTGGGTCTAAGTATAGTGAATGTATGTTAGCAGAAAGTAGGGTACAGATGGAACCCCCTTGTGTTTGATTGCAAGATACACAAAGTTTGTAGCCTGTTACCTGGAGACGCATAGGTCTGCATCGGAGCTGTAGACACAAAAGGGTAGGACGTTTTTTTTAATATAAAGATCTATTGCAAAGCTGCATTAATTTTCAGTCTTCATACCATTCAAATAGTTTGTACCTACATCTCCTGTATGTCTGTAAAATAATATTTGTTTACTACCTGCTAGGTGTATCTTTGGGTTTATCCTTTTTACATTCTAAAGTCATGTTACTGATTCTGATAATTATTTACTTACCTTACATGGCAGAGTGACTATTTAAAAAAAATAATAACTTTAATTAAAATTTGTAATGACGGCTAAGGAATTGGTATTAAAAACTTTTTATTATAGCCCGATATTATACACAAAAAAATATTAAAAGTTCAAATGACCCCAATTTCCCCAATTATAAACATAATTGGTATTTCCACATCCGTAAAAGTCCAAACTATTACAATATGACATTATATAACCCACACGATAAACGCCGTAAAAAAAGAAAGAAAGGTCAATTCTGATTCACAACCAGCCTGGCACACTGCACAGCTATGATCAGAGTAGATTTTTTTCCATTTATTAACAGCAAACAAAGATCTTGAAAAAAGTGAGAAATCGAGCAAGACAATTTCTGCATCGGGGTTCCGATCATGGGTTCCATCAGACCTCTCCGTCGGGTATCCATGAACGGAACTCAATGGTAATGTTTCCGTTGCTAATGGTTTCCGTTTGTCTCCATTCCGTAAGGTATCCATTTTTTGGTGGTAACAATATCGTAGTAGATTGCGCTGTTGATTCTGTCAAAAAAACAGAAACCTTACGGAACGGAGACAAGCAGAAACAATTGGCAACAGAAGCATTACCATTGAAATCAATGGTAATGCTAACGGAAAGCTATGGTTTCTGTTTGACTTTCCATTGATGGGCTCCTCCGATGGAAAGGTCTGACAGAATGCATACGCTGATGTGTACAGGCCCTTACAAAACTTTTTATTGTGTAATAATTAATATTTGTGTACAAAAATTGGAAATCCCCGTATCCAACTCTATAAAAATGTTTGTGTATGAAAAATGGAAAATGATGCTTTTAAATAAAAGTGAACTTGCAGCTGTAATAATAATAAATCTATATCATAATTTTGTATTTTCCAGAGATTTAAGTGAAAACCAAATACAAGGTCTCCCTAGAAAAGCCTTCCGTGGAATAACCGATATAAAGAATCTGTAAGTATTGACGATGAATACACATTCATGTAAATAATTACTAAAGGTCATTTTAGACGGCCCGATACTGGCTGTGAAAACGAGCGTAGAACAACGATACAGCATGTCTATCAACGCTCGTTAGCTCCATTCACAAGGACCAATCATCTGTAATGTATGGGGACGAACAATTGCCAAGTGTGGGGATAAAAGATTGTTACTACAATCGTTCATCCCCTTGCATTTTCATCATGTCGGCAGCACATTTTCCTGTTTACACAGGGAAATGTGCTGCTGAACAGTGACCATTTTTTGGTTTGCATAACAGATGCGCTTGTTCAACCGATCATTGGGCCTTAAGTTATCATTGGGCCTAAACTTTTGGACAGGAACCAGAGGCTTAGCTAGGGGTTTAGCACAGGGGGGGGGGGCAAAACATCTGAGTGGGCCCCCCAATGCATGTTTACAACTGAAGAGGCGCATTATAATTGTATCATTCTGAATGAGCACTGTGTTGTATATGCTGCTATATTATCCATTCTTACTACAATTTAATCTTTTCTCTGACAGAGGAGTTTTCATTAGAAAGTGTTGCAGTCCTCTCTGAAAGTGAATGAAAGAATAAATAACCCCCACCATCCCTGTATATACCAGCCATCATCCCTGTATACAACCCCTATCATCCCTGTATATACCAGGCTGGTTGGTATATCAAGGGATGATGGAGGTTATATACAGGGCTGATGGTGGTATATACAAGGATGAAGGCTGGTATATACAGGGATGATAGGGGGCTGTGTAATGCCATCATCCCTGTCTATAACCGCCCATCATCCGTGTATATAACCGCCCATCATCCCTGTATATACCAGTCATCATTCCTATATATAACCTCCATCATCCCTGTATATAACCTCCATCATCCCTGTATATACCAACCAGGTTGGTATATACAGGGATGATAGGGGTTATGTACAGGGATGATGGCTGGTATGTACAGGGATGATGACTGGTGTATACAGGGATGATGGTGATTATATACATGGATGATGGGGGTTATATACAGGGATGATGGCTAATATTTACAGGGATGTTGGCGTTCTATACAAGGATGATGGATTGTATATACAGGTATAATGTGGGTTATATACATGGATGTTGGGGATATATACAAGAATTATGGGGTTATATACAGGGATGATGGCTGGTGTATATACAGGGATGATGGGGGTTATATACAGGGATGATGGCTAGTATATACAGGGATGATGGGGGTTATATACAGGTCTGATGGTGTTATATACAGGGATGATGGGGGTTATATACAGGGATGGTGGCTGGTATATACAGGGATGATGGAGGTTATATACAGGGATGATGGCTAGTATATACAGGGATGATGGGGTTATATAGAGGGCTGATGGCGTTATATACAGGGATGATGGGGGTTATATACAGGGCTGATGGCTGGTATATACATGGATGATAGGGTTATATACAGGGATGATGGGGGCTATATACAGGGATGATGGGGGCTATATACAGGGATGATGGGGGCTATATACAGGGATGATGGGGTTATATACAGGGATAATGGCTGGTATATACAGGGATGATAGGGGTTTGTGTACAGGAATGATGAGAGTTATATACATGGATGATGGCTGATCCAGCTATCATCCCCGTATATAATCCCCATCATCCCTGTATATAGCCCCATCATCCCTCTATATACCAGCCAATGTTCCTGTATAAACCAGCCATCCTCCCTGTATATAACCCCCATCATCCATGTATATAACCCCAATCATCCATGTATGTAATCCCCATCAACCCTGTATATACCAGCCATCGTTCCTGTATATACCAGTTATCATTCCTGTTTATACCAGCCATCATCACTGTATATAACCCCCATCATCTCTGTATATACCAGCCTGGCTGGTATATACAGGGATGATGGGGGTTATATACAGAAATGATGGCTGGTATATACAAGGATGATGGTTGATATATACAGAGATGATGGGGGTTATATATAGGAATAATGGGTAGTCCAGCCATCATCCCTGTATAAACCCCCATCATCCCTGGTTAAAGCAGCCATTATCCCTGTATATAAACCCTATCATAACTGGATCCTGTGGGGAGGGGTACTTGCTCACCGTCTCCTCACACGCAGGTTTCTTCTCCTGGCGGGCAGCATCAGAAGCGTGCACTAGCAGACGTGCCAAGCGTGCAGTACGTCTGCTAGCTTAAATAATAATACAGCGTGGCTACGGGCGGAGCAGTGGGCCCCACCATCTCAGTGGGCCCCACAATCTTAGGGGCCCGGGGCCACTGTGCCCCCCTACCTACCCGCTAGCTACGATACTGACCGGAATATGTATAAATGTGGCGCTCAATGCTTTTTGGAGCGAGCCTCCGATCCCGGGACAACATTTTAAATATGATGGTATATATGAAGTAATGATATATGATGCCCCCCCAGTTGTGCCCCTCTGCCATGGATCTGCCGTTTTAGGGTTCTCTTTGTCCTTTCCCAAAATTTCTGCAGCGCTGCTTAGACTACGAGTCTGAGACACTCCTACTGTTCTCAGATTGGCCAGAGCTGCTCACTTGGGCAGTTCCGTCCAATCCGTGAACAGAGGGAGTGTCTTAAACTCAGCCTCAATTTGAGACAACACAGAGGGGACCCTATAACGGCCGATCCACAGCAGGAGGGCACCAGGTAATTTTACTCCATATACACCATCACATTTAGAATGTTGTCCTGAGACCAGAGAGGCGCTTTAATTAATTAAATCAATAAAGCTTAAGGCCCCATGCACACTACCGTAAAAATTCACCGCAATTACCGACCCATTCAGTTCTAGTGGCCGCGGACATCATTTTGTATCGCTACGGATGGGTGTCCGTGCCATAGAAATGTTGCGAAAATTGTGGCACGTGTCCGTTCTTTTGCATTTTACGGGCCGTTCTCCCATACTTTGTATGGGAGCATGGCCCGAAAATGCGGGTGGCCGTTGTCGAGTATGAACATGTCCAGTATCAGAGCTAAACATTTTTATTGACCTAATGGCTTTGTTTACATGTAACATTATTGATTATGGCATTGTGTTTTTGATAGATACGTACTAGATCTGACCCTTTACTTTACTGTCATGGAAAAATCAGATATATGTCGTATTTTAAACTACTTTAGATTTTTATAGATGTTTTGGAAAGAAGAAGTTAACTAAAATCATAAAATTAAACCATACAATACTAAAGAGATAACAGTCCGCTTTATCAGAAACTGATCAAATATAATTATCCCAATTATAATCCATTCTCACCACACACATGTATCTATATGACCAAAGGGTGTAGATCTGGTAAGCCACAAAATCAAGCACAGGGTAGATGAGTGGCTGTACTGGGCATAACTTGAGCTGCCTTCCTGTATGAAGGAAGGTGCCTTACTGTGTATGGGATCTTGTTGAATGGGCAAACGTTGAAGTTACACCCCTTGTGGATATTTGATTCCTCAAAATTGCTAACAGGGTGATTTAGAGAAAGAGGAGGGCATTTTAAACATACCTTTTTTCTCGGTCATTCAAGTTGCATGACTGAGAAACCATTTGATTGCTCCAGTGCGGCATTCGCAAGTGCCACTCTGCTCTAAGTGACATCTCTAGCGGCCAATCAGGAGACTGCTAGAGTCACTGCTCAGAGTAGAGGAGCACGTCTTGCAGCGTGCAGTGCAGGAACACTTGCACATCAAGTCCCGCCTTAGTGGCACCTGCGATTGGCAGGCCGGGGGAATGAAACATTTTTTTCACGGTCATGCAACTTGTATGACCGAGACAAAACATATATTTAAAATTCCATCCTCCTCCCCTATATCTTCCTCTCAGCAGTTTTGAGACATCAAAACTGCTGACAGTTTCCCTTTAATAAAACTTTACCCTTGTTGCCACATATACATTTAATTATTTTTCCCGTCAACAGAGCTTTATGAGGGCTTGAATTTTTCAGGACGTGTTGTAGTTTTTTAGTGGTACCATTTTCGGGTACATAGGACTTTTTGATGAACTTTTATTTATTTTTTTTGGGAGGGGGATGAACAAAATAATATGCAATTTCGCCATAGTTTGTTTTTTTGTAAGACCGTCACCATGCAGATTAATTTTATTCTACGGGTCTTTATGGCTGTAGTGATACAAATTATGTGTTCGTTTTATAATATACATTTTTTTTCATAATAAAGCATTTTATTAACCCACTAGGGTATGTACCCATTTGATCACTTAATCGCTTACATAATATATTGCAATATTCCTGTTAATGGTGTATTTGCTGTGCTTTTTAGACAGTTATTTTTGTTATGCTGAAATGCTCTTGAATTTAAGGGTATGTTCACACGGCTTATTTTCGGGCCGTAAACAACCGAAAAATCGGAAGCAGAACGCCTCCAAACATCTGCCTATTGATTTCAATGGGAAAAACAGCGTTCTGTTCCGACGGGGCGCTTTTTTACGCGGCCGTTAAAAAACGCTCGCGAAAAAGAAGTGCATGTCACTTTTTGAGCCGTTTTTGGTGTCATTTTTCATTGACTCTATAGAAAAACAGCTCCAAAAACGGGTGTAAATAACGGCATGAAAAACGTGAGTTTGAATAAAAAACAGCTGAAAATCAGGAGCTGTTTTCGCTTGAAAACAGATGTTTTTTGCTGAGCGTGTGAACATACCCTAAGGCTGTGTTCACACACCCTATTTACGGACGTAATTCGGCCGTTTTAACCTCGAATTACGTCCGAAAATACAGCTCCAATGCACCGGCAAACATCTGCCCATTCATTTGAATGGGCTTAACGATGTTCTGTGCCGACGGTAATTTTTTTTACGCGCCGCTGTCAAAAGACGGCGCGTAAAAAAGAGGCCCGCGTCAAAGAAGTGCCTGTCACTTCTTGGGACGTAATTGGAGCCGTTTTCCATTGACTCCATAGAAAAACAGCTCCAATTATGTAAGTAATGGACGCTGCGAAAAACGCCTGCAACATGCCATTACGTCTGAAATTCAGGAGCTGTTTTCCGTGATTTCAGCCGTAATGGACGCTGCCGTGTGAACATACCCTTATGGTATGTTCACACGCTTAACAAAAAAAACAGCCTCTGATTTTCAGGCATTTTTGAAGCTGAGAATGAAATTTGGAGCTTCTTTTGAGGCTTCGTTTCAGACGTTTTTTGAGGCGTTTTTCATAGTGTTCAATGGAAAATCAGCTCCAAAAAACGCCTCAAGAAGTGACATGCTACTTCTTTTTTACGGAGCGTCTTTCTACGCTCCGTTTTTTGACAGCGAAGCGCAAAATAAAGGCTCATGGAAACAGAACATCGTAATTCCCATTGAAAGCAATGGGCAGATGTTTGTAGGCGTATTAGGGGTGATTTTTCAGGCGTAATTCGAGGCGTAAACGCCCGAATTACGTCTGAAACCACTGCGTGTGAACATACCCTAAGGGTATGTGCACACGTAAACTGCATTTACGTCTGAAATTACGGAGCTGTTTTCAGGAGAAAACAGCTCCGTAATTTCAGATGTAATTGCCTGTACTAGCGTTTTGCGGGGCGTCTTTTACGGACGTAATTTGGAGCTGTTCTTCATTGGAGTCAATGAAAAACGGCTCCAATTACGTTCCAAGAAGTGTCCTGCACTTCTTTTGACGAGGCTGTAATTTTATGCGCCGTCTTTTGACAGTGACGCGTAAAATGACAGGTCGTCGGCACAGTACATCGTAAAGCCCATTAAAAGTAATGGGCAGATGTTTGACGACGTATTGGAGCCAGTTTTTCATACGTAATTCGAGGCGTAAAACGCCTCCATTACGTCTGAAAATAGGTCGTTTGAGCCCAGCCTAACCGTTTCTGGGATCAATGCTGCAGTAGTACAGATCTAAGAGGATACCCTGAGGTAGTCAGAGCAAATACTGTAACTCATGTTTCATTATTCCAATGGCAGGTCCAGTTGGCTAGTCTTGTTTACGGTACAATAGTGCAGCTTACTTTGGTTAGTGTGCCATGTGGACTTCTGTTATCTGCTCATTTGTTCTCAAAATTGCAAAACAGCAAACTTTTCAATATATTTATCTTACCAATTCCACTCTGGTCCCCACCGCTAGTCCTGATGTTTTTGCTGCTCCTGTTGTCCCACTAAGCACTGATGAGTCGTGCATAGTGCGACCATGTCAGCCAATCACTTGCCACAACCGTGATATCACTATGAATAGAACAATACCGCTGTAGTCATTGGAAATTCTAGAATATCAAAGCTCTCAGTTAAGGTTCCTATTTAGCCATACTTAATACATACAATATTTACGTAAAACATATTGTTAGTATAGATCATTTAATTGCAGTACTATTATTTCACACGATAGTAATTGCTAAAATTTTCTGGCACACTTGCATTGAAAAGAATGGCTGAACTTCATATTTACAAAGCCCCGCATGCTTTTTTCCAACTTCCGAAGTGCAAGGAGACATGGCTTTATAGTTGCCTGTAGGTGCCAGCGAGCCTTGTTCTAGGATAGGGAAGCTACTTGCAGCTCAGCTGTATAAATATTAAGGAATATGGCACATGCTGCATTGAAATGACACAATGGCAACCCGCTAGGCGGTATGCCAGTCTTGATAAATATGTCCCATTGTGTTCATGTGTTTTAGTTGGATCTTAGAACTGAAAAACAGTGGGGGGGGGGGGGGGATCTATTAAGACTGGCGTTTCATACGCCAGTCTTAATAAACAATTTGTTGGAGTGAGAACGCCTCTTAATGTGTTATATTCTTTGACTGGCAATTGTGGCACAATATCCATGGCCATGCGCCATCCATTCCCCCTTTCCATCAGACATAAAATATGTATACCTACCTCCTTTGCTTCTCCCCTCAAGGTCCCCTCAGTGTCCATCAACTAGGAGTTGGCGTAGATTTTTGTTGTCATTTACGCCAGATTTCTAGCACAAATTGTAATTGATTCATTGTGCCACTGTGGCCCTGTCTCTCTCGAGAGATCATGCCATTTTTTTTTATTTTTTTTTTACAAACATGTCGAGAGTGGCAAATATCCACAAATGTTGCAATTTAAACACCAATTGCGACTTTTGAGCCCATTTGCGAAACTTTATACGCTAAAAGCCTGCCATAGAAAGTTTCATAACTTCCAACCAGTGTCTCAATCTAACATTGTACCTTTTTTGGTCCTGTGTATTCACATCCTAATTAGGATCACACTTAGATTTAATTCACACATTGCAGATTTGGGCAGTATTTTACACAGTATTTCAAAGCCAAAACCAAGAGTGGAACCTAAACACAGGGGAAATATATTGGAAAGATTTAGACTTCTTCTCTTCTATGCATCCACTCTTGATTTTGGCTTTAAAAATACTGATGCAAAATACTGACCAAATCTGCAATGTGTGAACGAGGCCTTAGGCTGGAATTACACACACACACACAGGTTTTTGGAAGTTTTTTTGAGCCACAGGCAGTAGTAGATACAAAAAGAAGGAAAAGTATAAAGGAAAGACTGATCTTTCTCCTCTCTTTTATATTGACTCCTGTGTTTGGATCAAAAAGTGCCAAAAAGCATGTCATTTCAGCCTTAGACTTGGTTCACTCTATGCGTTCTTGTTGCGTTTTTTGTTTGGTTTGATGAACTCCTATTCAGAGATATGAAAGTTTACCAAAATGTAAAAAAAAATGCATGTTGAAAGTGCAACAAAAATGCACAGTGTGAACGAAGACTTGTAGTTCTATAATCTGACCAATTCTTCTTATAACCATGGTGAGGATTGATACTTCTCTAAAAGCAAGTCCCACTGGCAATATATTCATTCTGGCCCCTAAATGAGTAAATCTATTACAGTGTAATTTGTTGTGGGCTTTTGATGGCCATCCATATGACATACAGTAGTCTCCTAGTAATTCACTTGTTGAAAGTCTTAGCAGATCATGGATTTAAAGCTGTCACAGGGCTTTTATCCTTCTAGAAGTGGCGTGGTTTTAATTAAACTTCTAAATAGCTTCATGACCAAAGTGAACTCCAGAATCTATATCATTTTTATGACAGTCACTCTCTTCCCAGTTTATTGATTTTATCCTTTGGTTCATTACATTAAATGCAAACCTTTTTGCACAGAATAATTCGGGCTCTCAGCTGAAATCAGAGGTCACAATAACCATCTTTGCCATCACTTCAACATTATCGTTTGAGTCTGATTGGGGGAGGGGAAAAGGAGGCTTTAAACAAACTTTCCTATTCGTGGAAGTCTGCCATTAAGCTTGATCTTCATTAATGCAATTTCCTCTCTAAAGTTGGGCAGGTTCCAATGCTTTTTATGACAGTGAAAAAAGGACTTTTGTGAAAGAAATTTATGTAGAAAAAATGTAGTTGAAGAAAGTTCTGCTTTGCCCCATATAAAGTGCCAGAAATCATATCGCCTACTCTATATGGACAAAAGTATTGGGACACACTTCTAAATCTATTAATTCTGGTGTTTCAATCAGTCCCATTGGCACATGTGTATAAAATCCAGCACCTAGTCATGCAGGTGAACATTGTTTAGTGAAAGAATGGGTCGTTCTAAAGAGCTCACTAAATGGGAGCGTGGTGCTTTTATAGGATGCCACTGCTGCAACAAGTCGGTTCGTGAAATTTCTTCCCTCCTAGATATTCCACGATCAACTGTGAGCGGTATTACTGCAAAGTGGAAGCATTTAGGAACCACGGCAACTCAGCATTAAAGTGGCAGACCATGTATAGTTACAGAGCGGTGTCGCCGAGTGCTGAGGCGCAAAGTGCATAAAAGTTGCCAATGCTCTGCTGACTCAATAAGTGCAGAGTTCCAAACCTCTTCTGACATTAATATCAGCAAAAAAAATGTGCACCTGGCACTTCATGGCATGGGTTACCATGGCCGAGCAGCTACATGCAAGCCTTACATCACCAAGCACAGTGCCAAGCATCAGATGGAGTGGTGTAAAGCACGCCACCACTGGACTCTGCAGCAGTGGAAACATGTTCTGTGGTGAAACCAAATCTCGTTTAGCTCCGTGATCTCGCGAGATTTCGTATCCGTTGCTGGAATCTCACAAAAAAGAGTCAGAAGTGTCAGGATTCTGAGTACACATGACATCCAGGCTGGATGGTCATGTGTATTCATTATCAGGACACTGTAGTAATGTTAGGGCTTGTGTATGAGGCTGCACATAGCGATATATCTATATCGCTAGTGCAGTGTAAATGAATGGAGAGGAGTGCATGATGCCGATTGGTCAGCGCCATGCACTCCTCTGTACAACGCCCACTTGGTCGAAAGTAAAAGTACGCCCACTTGGGCATTAAGAAAGCTCATTAGCATAAACCAAAATCGCTCCTAACGTTGTGAAAAAAGATCGTTTTTTTAAAATAAAAAGCATTACTGTCACCTACATTACAGCGCCCATCTCCTTATGTAGGAGATAGGGCACTTATAATGTGGTGACAGAGTCTCTTTAACATCCATCGTGGGGAAAGTGTTTGAGGGGCTATAGAGGGACTATATACAGGATTATGTGACAATAAATAGTATTATAAGTGACAGCCAGCACGGTTTTACTAAGGACAGAAGTTGTCAAACCAACCTGAATGGTTTTTATGAAGAGGTGAGCAGAAGCCTAGACAGAGGGGCCGCTGTGGATATAGTGTTTTTGGACTTTGCAAAGGCATTTGACACTGTCCCTCATAGACGTCTAATGGGTAAATTAAGAACTATAAATTTAGAAAGTATCGTTTGTAATTGGATTGAGAATTGGCTCAAGGACCGTATCCAGAGAGTTGTGGTCAATGATTCCTACTCTGAATGGTCCCCGGTTATAAGTGGTGTACCCCAGGGTTCAGTGCTGGGACCACTATTAATCGACTTATTTATTAATGATATAAAGGACGGGATTAATAGCACTGTTTCTATTTTTTCAGATGACCCCAAGCTTTGTAGAATGAAGAATCTTAGTTATGAGGAACAATTAAAATAATTACTTTTTTTAGGATAGATTGGTTAATTCCTAATGGGAATTATTTTATTTTTTTTACCTTCCTCTGGATCAACAGGGGTAAATCAAAGTGGTTTACCCATATCCCTTCTTCCCTTTCTCCCATCCCTTGATTGAACTTGGTAACGTCTTTTTTCAACTGTACTATGTAACTATGCAAGGCAACCGGACGCCTCTTCCTCTTCTACACATTTCCCCCAGTGATTCCCGCGGCTTACGGCTCCAATCCACCAGCTGCTATGGGTTTCCATGGAGAATGGCAGCTGCTGAGGACGTCAGGCCTGGTGGCTTATTCAATTGAGAATCTACCATGAGGCTCCGTTGAAGCAATGGCTACGTCCCTGACTTTGCTACAAGTTCTTTGCTACAGCTCGTCCACTGCCAATCAGTGACTATTCTAGGGACTGCAACATGGAAATTCGACCGGGAAAATCCATACCTTTTTCTGGGGTTAAACAGGACCTATTAACAGGATAACCCTCTCTTCTTTATTTAAAAAAAATATTAGGTGCCCCCAAAAATACTTATCTAATATAATTCATAAGTTGTTTTTTTTTAACCCGTACCCGACGTATGACGTATTCTTACACCATAGCCGGGTAGGGGAAATATGGAGCGGGCTCACGGCCTGAGCCTGCTCCATACAACACAGGTGTATGGCTAGTTTAACCCTTTAGATGCCGCGGTCAATAGCGATCGCCGCATTTAAAGTGTTAGAAAGGGGGGGTCGACCCCCCCCCCTGACAGCCTATTCCTCCACCCCTACGATGCAATTGCGGGTTGCTGATGGTTGGCATGGTAGCCCGGGGGCTTTATGGACAAAGTCTGTTTGTTTACACATGCACATCCAGTCTAGGTACTGTAACAAACAGCGCTAATCGTACTGTTTCTCACCTCTCCACTCGCCAGCATCCTCTCGCTTCCTCATGGCAGTCGCACCATGTCATGGGTGACCGCTGTGCACCTCTGTTATCACTAATAAAACACCATCTGACCCTGTTGGCATCCTTAGTCAATGTTATGCTTCTTTTAAGTCCTTGGGATTGTGATCACACCCTATTGCTTTAGTTAACTAACGGTTAAACCTTGTTCCACCTCCAATCACCCAGAGCAATTTGGGTGTTTTGGTACCTGAATTGTGCATGGTAGTACTTCTGTTTTGGATTTCCTGATACTGGCCAGACTTGTTTCCTGACTGCGTCTCTTGTCTGCTGCCTGTACCTGACCTTCTGCCTCTCTCTCTCCATATTGACTGAACTCTGCCTTTCCTGATCTTCTGTCGATCTTACCGTGTTCATGAAATCCACCTGCCCTAACTTCTGCCTCTCTGACCTAGTACTTTCCCTGCTGCCTAGGTACATCATATCAGATTATTCTGTCCTGTACACATCAGCCATTGCTAACAGAGACTACTCTGGGGGTAGAAACCAGGGGCATTCTCCGCAACGAAGTCCTGATCCCACTATAGGGGTTAAAGTGTAAATACCTGGGAATCACTTAGGCCTGGTCACACTGAGTTTTTTTGGCGCGTTTTTTTTAATGTGAAAACCGCATTGGAAACCACACCAAAAAATGTCTGAATACGACTCCCATTGCTTTCAACAAGAGGCGGGGGCCCTTTCACAGCGTTTTTTGCCCGTGGCGCTCATTGGCCACGGTCATAAAACGCTGCAAAATACACGCCAAAGAGTGCAGGCAGGTCAAAATCTGCCTCAAAATTCCTGATGGTGTGGACGGGGCCTTAGACCCTGTTTCCTGGATTAGCCCCAAACTAAATCTGATAGCAACACAGAGGGAGGGTTCACATCTCCCTCCTTTGGCTTCATGACATGTACACAGGCTTGGACGTGGTTTTGTAAACAAGTATACGATGTCCATTGAGCTATGGGGCCTGAGATTCTGAGGCAGGCTATACATTCGAAAGTTTTTTAGAGTTCTATGGCCTACTTCACACGAACATGTTAAACGTCTGTGTGACGGCCGTTGAAACAACGGCCGTCACACGGACCTATATAATTCGATGTGGCCGTTCACACGGCCGTTGTTTCAACGCACTATGTGAAGGGTCTGTGAGAAAATAGGACATGGCCTATTTTTTCACACTTCACGCATCCCTCCATAGACTCTAGTCTATGGGGGATGCGTGACATCGCATCCCGCAGTGCAGAGCACAGATGCACCTCGGACGTGAAAAACTGCAGTTTTTCACGTCCGAGATGTGCAACGCCCATGTGAATCTAGCTTAAGGCTGCATTCACATCTGCGTCAGGGCTCCTTTCCGACCTTCCGTCAAAATTGGCTGTCGGAACGGAGCCCTGAGTGACACAAACGGAAACCACAGGTTTCCGTTTCTATCACCATTGATTTCAATGGTGACGGATCCAGTGCAAATGGTTTCCGTTTGTCTCCGTCGTGCAGGGGTTCCGAAGTTTTGACGGAATGAATACATTAGTCGACTACACTATTGATTCCGTCAAAACGACGGAACCCCTGCACAACGGAGACAAACGGAAACCATTTGCACTGGATCTGTCACCATTGAAATCAATGGTGATGGAAACGGAAACCTCTGGTTTCCGTTTGTGTCAGTCAGGGCTCCGTTCCGCCAGAAAGCTCCGATAGAACGTCGGAATGAAGCCCTGACGCAGATGTGAACGCAGCCTTAAAAGTGCAAAAACAAAAGCATCTTCTGAAATAGTTGTAGAAATATACATGTATTCATGTTTTGTAGATTCTTAGTTTCCTTATCATATTTGGCTTTAATGTTCTACACTTTCCAGTAGAAAAAAATGTCTTCTATCATTTCTGTCTATTGTTTCTCTTGGGCCTGGAGCCCAGAAGAATAACAGATGGTTATCGGTCAAAAGAGTAACTAGGGAAACAAGGAAAGCTGCCCAAATTGCTATGGAGACAGTCATATATCTGTTCACTGTTCTTTTGCTCATTACATCAGCTTGCTCTGTCATGAAAAGGAGCTCTGAAAGGTTTGCAGCATACAAAGAAGTAGACATGTAATTAACTGTCTTCTTGAATACCATCGATATCTACCAGTATATATAGATTTTATGTACAATAAACATTTAAAAAAAGCGAGATAGTTTTAAATATGTTTGTCAATATTAATACAAATGGAACAAATAGATAATTCCAGTGATCGCCTATGTGTTATTACTGAAGAAGATGTAAAATGTCCAGGAGTCGACAAGGACAATGTTATCTTATATGTTTAATTGTCTTCATGGAAAGTGTGTGGTAGAAAAAATAGTAGAATGCAATGGTCTGGTGACGTACAGTGTCCAAGCGCAGAATATTGGACGATATGAATAATGTAGCAAAGGCTTGTCTGTGAATAGCAATTTATCTTCTTCAATTATACCCTGTGCCAGCTTCTACTCGGGCAAATTCAAGTCATCCAGAGATGCAAAAGTGATAATCAGAAACTAGCTGCCATGATAACCCGCCTAGAGTTCAGATGGCATTGGCACAGGGCGTACCGCTGCTTAGCATTACATATAAAAAGATGAGCGACACAAATAGGAAAAAGCTAAAATTGGGGTTATAACTGGTAAAGTAAACCGAGAAAAGGACCAGAAGGATGGTCTGTGGATTCACTTACAGCAGAAACCTATGAATGTTTTATCTCTAATGACATAGGACCAAAACAGAAGGCACAGCAGCAACCGCACAAGTAATGCAGTTTTATAAAGGTAGTAGAGTTTTTGATAATGTGTCCATTACTTTCTCTGCTACCGTTGCCATTACTGGATGACTTACTGGATACAAAGTTGTGAGCCTTGCGGTAAGTTATGAGGAGCTTCACCTGGAGTACCAGTGTAACTCGTTTTAGCATTTTTGAAAATCAAAATAGGAATTTAACCACCAATACTGCTAAAAAAAACAATCAGCAGAATTTATTCATATATCATAAAACATATAATAAAATCACACACATTTTGTAACCCAACACAGAAACACAGGGCAGTGAAGTAACTCTTCATTTGAGATTTTTTCATTTGACCCTTTCTTAAACTCCATCAAGTCCACGCCATTAACTCCTTAACGCCGCAGGACGGATATATCCGTCCTCAGCAGCTGCTAGTTCGCGCAGGAGGACGGATATATCCGTCCTGTGACGGCGCGGGTACTGCCAGTGTACCCACGCGATCAGCGGCAGGGGCACGGCTGTTATACACAGCCTGGCTCCTGCTGCAACTGCCGGAATCGAAGCGCGCTCCGATTCCGGCAGTTTAACCCATTAAATGCCGCTGTCAATAGTGACAGCGGCATCTAATGTGTTTGACAGAGGGAGGGAGCTCACTCTGTCAGCCCATCAGCGCCCCCGCAAAGAAATCGCGGGTCGCCGTCGGCTTTCTATGACAGCCGGGGGTCTAACAAAGACCCCCAGGTCTGTCTTCCGCAACTGCCTGTTAGGCGATGACGGAAGCATGACCTAACAGATTGCTTGTCAGTTTTACACTGACAGGCAATAATGCTTTGGTATACGAAGTATACCAAAGCATTATATATTAAATACACGAGAAGAAGGAGTCGGGACTATTTAAGTAAGCACAAAATATCAAAAAATACAAATTTTATTGAAACATACAGAAATACATAATAAAAACAGACTACAAACCCAATAACTGTATATCTCCGAAATAGGAGACAGTATGGAGCCACAAAGGTACTTAGATTAGTACAGTTTGTATATGTCACATTTAATCGGGAAGGTTTCCCAAAAGAAGTTACCAAAAGGATATAATGTACTTTGAAAACAAGTCCCTAGAACCATATAATAACTCTAACGGAACACTAGTGTCCAAACATATTTTCTGCAAATTCCCAGTATACTACGTCTCTGTGAACAATAATCGGGAATACAGAGGTAGTGGTTTGTTTATAGTAGCAAGTAGTTTAAACACACTCAGTACCAATATAGTAACTAATTCAGAACAGGAACCAGTAATAAGGATGACCCATTTCAGACAATTGGGAGCTGGGACACTTGGGAGCTGTTACAACTGAGGAGCCACATGGGTTAGTACTTGCTGGTCTTTTTTCACCAAAGACTATTATTTTTTGTCGTGTTGTTACCAGGTTACCTGTATACTTAGACAATTGTCTGAAATGGGTCATCCTTATTACTGGTTCCTGTTCTGAATTAGTTACTATATTGGTACTGAGTGTGTTTAAACTACTTGCTACTATAAACAAACCACTACCTCTGTATTCCCGATTATTGTTCACAGAGACGTAGTATACTGGGAATATGCAGAAAATATGTTTGGACACTAGTGTTCCGTTAGAGTTATTATATGGTTCTAGGGACTTGTTTTCAAAGTACATTATATCCTTTTGGTAACTTCTTTTGGGAAACCTTCCCGATTAAATGTGACATATACAAACTGTACTAATCTAAGTACCTTTGTGGCTCCATACTGTCTCCTATTTCGGAGATATACAGTTATTGGGTTTGTAGTCTGTTTTTATTATGTATTTCTGTATGTTTCAATAAAATTTGTATTTTTTGATATTTTGTGCTTACTTAAATAGTCCCGACTCCTTCTTCTCGTGTATTTAGTATATGATGTTTGGAGTTTCTATCTTTACTATTGGGGAGCTGGGAATTGCTGCACTTGCTGGTAGCTCAACCCATATGACATTATAGTCCCATGAGACATTTGTGTATAACAAAGCATTATATATGCGATTGGCACATCGCATAGTGAAGTCCCCTGGTGGGACTTAAAAAAAAAATGTCAATCAGTTAAATAAAGTTTGTTGAAAAAAAATAATAATTATTACAGTCAAAATCAAATAAAACTACTTTTTTTGCCCAAAAGTGGTTTTATTCAGTAAAAGTGTCAAAACAAATCACACATACACATATATGGTATCCCCGCGATCGTAACGACTTGACCAATAAAATGAACACATTAATTAAACCGCCGGATGAACGGCGTCCAAAAAAACCGCAAAAAACAACGGCAAAATTCTCTCTTTTCTCCCATTCCCCCCTAAAAAATAAAATAAAAGTTAATCTATAAGTCCTATGTACCCCAAAATAGTACTAATGAAAACTACACATTGGCCCGCAAAAATCAAGCCCACATACGGCCACATCGACGGAAAAATAAAAAATTACGGCTCTTGGAATGCGGCGATGCAAAAACAAGTAATTTTTTTCTAAAAGGCTTTTTATTGTGCAAACGTAGGAAAACGTATAAAACCTTTACATATTTGGTATCCCCGTAATCGTGCCGACCCATAGAATAAAGTTAACATGTTATTTACGCTGCATAGTAAACGGCGTAAATTTATAACGTGAAAATTAATGCTGGAATAGCTGCTTATTTTCAATACTCTCCTAAAATAAAGTTAATAAAAGTTAATCAATATATTGTAAGCATCTAAAAATGGTGCAATTACAAAATACAACTCGTCCCGCAAAAAACAAGCCCTTATACGGCTATGTCGACGTAATAAAAAAAAAGTTACGACTCTTGGAATGCGACCGTGAAAAAACAAAAAATAATCCTTGGTCATTAACGTGCAAAATGGCCTGGTCATTAAGGGGTTAAAAACCATATTTTATTTTGAATGATTTGTTATGATTTGTTATGTGCTATTGCTTACAGTACGTGTGGATGGAGCAAGCCATGTCACAAGCCTTGAGTAAAAAGAATTCCAGGAGGGAAGAGATTCACTTTACCACTAGCCTTGTTTTCATCATGAAGGGGATAAAGGGAAAGCACAGATTCTCACATTTTGAGCCTTGTTTGCATTCTATCAAGATATTACAAGACACATAACGATTTTTGTTGCTCTTGCAAACCTGGGGTCCGGTTGGTTTAGTTTACCAGTGAGTGTTGTCCATGCATGTAAGTGGAGCAATAGGGGTACATTCATACAAGGTGGTGGTGTGGTAGAGAGAAATTCCAGTAAAAGCTACATGGGTTTACATGCGGTTTTGTGATATCAACATGCTTTAATTCAACTCTTTCCTAAGGCCCTGTTCAAATGACATATTTTGTTTTCGTTTAGCGTGTACAATGGGAAAGCATTTCTGCAGCAAAATACACACGTTTTATTAGCGTATTTTGCTGCGGATTTCACCACTTCTAAATTGAAAAGGCTAAAATCCGCAGCATGTTCTGATTTCCGTCCGAAAAATGTACAGCAGCATGTAAATGATATTTGTTTAACTCTCATCTACATGGCAGGGACTGTAATCCGCTGCAGAATTTCCATTCCGTGTAAATCCAGCCTTAGGCCTCATTCACACGGACGTGTCCATTTTGCGCGCCAAAAAAACGCTGCGTTTTGCAAACGCAAAATTTCCGTGGGTCATCAGCATATGGTGCGTGGCTGGGTGATTTTCGCGCAGCCGCCATCATTATGACACTCTGGTTTTATGTTTACAAACAGAAAAGCACGTGGTGCTTTTCTATTTTCATTCATTTATTTTACTACTGTAGCGCGCATTACGCACGGCACCCAGAAGTGCTTCCGTGTGCGGTGCGCGATTTGCACGCACCCATTGACTTCAATGGGTGCGTGCTGCACGAAACACGGTCAAATATAGGACATGTCGAGAATTTCACGCAGCGCTCATACGCTGCGTGAAAATCACTGACAGACTGAACGGCCCCCATCATTAACATAGGTCCGTGCAACGCGCGTGGAAATCACTCGCGCGTAGCACGGACGTATAACACATTTGTGTGAATAAGGCCTTATGGTCATCTTAGAACATGTATTACATAGGCGTTGGGATGTCAGGTATTCTGAGTTGCTGAGATTATTATAGTATATATATAGTTATTGTAGTACATTAAGTTTACACTCTAATAAATTGACATGAATACATCTGAAAATAAATCATTAAATGTAATCTAAAAGTAGCTGCAGCATATATTATGATTGTAGACTGATGAATTTAGCTTTGGTCAGTATATATAAGGTGTCGTCTATTATATGGAGTTCTAAAGCACCACTTCAGATTTCCTTGTCCTACAGTAAATTGTGATCCAAGTGACTCTTTTTTTATATACTTGTGCTTGTTTACATTTGTTCTGTATATAAAGCACCATATAATATTGTTAGTTGGGTTCATTAACCCCTTAGTGACCAAGCTTGTTTGGACCATAATGACCAAGCCAAATTTGTCAAATCTGGTATGTGTGACTTTATCAGAGAATAACTCTGTGAAAGTTTTGAATATCCAAGTAATTCTGACATTGTTTTTTCGTCACATGTTGTACTTTATTTTAGTGGTAAAAGTAGACTGATACGATTTGCGGAAATAACTTAAAAAATAGAAAAATTTAAGAAATTTTGTAAAAATTATCATTTTTCCCTATTTTTAACTGCAATATGTCACATACTGTACAATTTTTTTTATTAAATAATATTTCCATCTCTTTACTCTATTTTGGCAGCACTTTTGAAAAAAAAAATTAATTTTTGAGCAATTTAGAGGACTTACAAGTTAAGTAATAATTTTATAAATTTTGTAGTACATTTTGTTTTCCTGCACCAAGCCAGGTTTTCATAGGCTCATAGGTGTCAGAATGGTGGAAACCCCCACAAGTGACCCCATTTTGAAAACTAGACCCCTTAAGGTATTTATTAAGGGGTGTTGTAAGTATTTTGACCCCACAGTTTTTTTGTAAGAATTCATGCAAAGCAGGCATAAAAAAATATAATTTAACTTTTTTCATAAAAGTATCACTTTGAAGACCGATTTCTTTGTAAAGCGACCATGAGAATGAAGAAACACACCCAAAAATCTATCACCCTGTTTCTCCTGTTTTCAAAAATGCCCCCATTGTGACCCTAATGCGTTGCCTGGACACACGACAGGGCCCGAAAGGGAGGGAGCACCCGGAGGCTTTCAGGACTCATATTTTGCTTGAAAATGTTTTAGGCCCCACTGTACATTCGGAGAGGTTTTGAACTACCAGAACGATAGAAACTCCCCATAAACGACCCCATTTAGAAAACTAGACCCCTTAAGGTATTTATCTAGGGGTGTAGTGAGTATTTTGACCCCACAGTTTTTTGCTAAATTTAATGCATAGCAGGTGAAAAAATATAAAAATTCACTTTTTTAATAAAAGTATCACTTTGAAGACCGATTTCTGTGTAAAGCGACTATAAGAATGAAGAAACACACGCCAAAATCTATCACCCTGTTTCTCCTGTTTTCAAAAATGCCCCCATTGTGACCCTAATGCGTTGCCTGGACACACGACAGGGCCCGAAAGGGAGGGAGCACCCGGAGGCTTTCAGGACTCCTATTTTGCTTGAAAATGTTTTAGGCCCCACTGTACATTTGGAGAGGTTTTGAACTACCAGAACGATAGAAACTCCCCATAAACGACCCCATTTAGAAAACTAGACCCCTTAAGGTATTTATCTAGGGGTGTAGTGAGTATTTTGACCCCACAGTTTTTTGCTAAATTTAATGCATAGCAGGTGAAAAAAAAAAAAAATTCACTTTTTTCATAAAAGTATCACTTTGAAGACCGATTTCTGTGTAAAGCGACCATAAGAATGAAGAAACACACCACAAAATCTATCACCCTGTTTCTCCTGTTTTCAAAAATGCCCCCATTGTGACTCTAATGCATTGCCTGGACACACAGCAGGGCTTGAAAGGAAGGGAGCACCCAGAGGCTTTCAAGACTCATATTTTGCTTGAAAATGTTTTAGGCCCCACTGTATATTTGGAGAGGTTTTGATCTACCAGAACGATAGAAACTCCCCATAAACGACCCCATTTCGAAAACTAGACCCCTTAAGGTATTTATCTAGGGGTGTAGTGAGTATTTTGACCCCACAGTTTTTTGCTAAATTTAATGCATAGCAGGTGAAAAAAAATAAAAATTCACTTTTTTAATAAAAGTATCACTTTGAAGACCGATTTCTGTGTAAAGCGACTATAAGAATGAAGAAACACACGCCAAAATCAATCACCCTGTTTCTCCTGTTTTCAAAAATGCCCCCATTGTGACCCTAATGTGTTGCCTGGACACACAGCAGGGCCCGAAAGAAAGGGAGCACCCGGAGGCTTTCAGGACTCCTATTTTGCTTGAAATTGTTTTAGGCCCCACTGTACATTTGGAGAGGTTTTGAACTACCAGAACGATAGAAACTCCCCATAAACGACCCCATTTAGAAAACTAGACCCCTTAAGGTATTTATCTAGGGGTGTAGTGAGTATTTTGACCCCATAGTTTTTTGCTAAATTTAATGCATAGCTGGTGAAATAAAATAAAAAAAACACTTTTTATATAAAAGTATCACTTTGAAGACCGATTTCTTTGTAAAGCGAACATGAAAATGAAGAAACACACCCCAAAATCTATCACCCTGTTTCTCCTGTTTTCAAAAATACTCTCATTGTTGCCATAATCTGCTTATTAGACGTGTGGCTGGGCCAAAAAGAGAGGGAGCACCCTTTGGCTTTCAGGGCACAATTGAATAAATTCTAGGCCCCATATCATGCATTTAGAGGCATTGAGCTGCCTGAACAAAAAAAAAACCACGCAGAAATGACCCCATTTTAAAAACTAAACCCCTAAAGGTATTCATCTAGTGGTGTAGTGGGCATGCGGACCAAAAAATTTTTAAAGGAGGAAATAATGGGTATCATTTCAGACACTATGGGTATATAATGTTTTCTTCAAGCTTTTATTACGTTTCCACATGAAATAGAGGAGACGTGGTAGAAGGTTATTTTGTTAGAAATACGCCACATTAATAAATTTGTGCGGCACAGAATAGAAGTGAAGCCGTGTATTCATAACGGATACATGTCGCTATAGACGTATTTGCCTGTACTTATGACTATGTCTTGCTGAAGAAGCAGTTGGTGCCATTATGATGTCATTGTGGACAGAATTCTGTCCTAATATAAAATCAGTCAGAGAGGAAAAAATAAACTGTACTGGAGTGACGGGCAATATCTTCAAACAAATGGAGGAAAATGTATCCAACTATGTTGCAAACTCGAGTCTGTTCACTAGATAGAAGAACACCTGCAGGGCTGTCATGACAAGGATTTTTTTTTTCAGTGACTGGTTGTACAACGTCTCTTTAGCTCCATCAATCCTTATGAGGGACGAATGTGCCAAGTGACGCGGTACACCATAACAGACCCCTGCCCGGCAAGGTAGGAACCGCTATGTGCACAAAACAACCAATCACCTACAGAATATATAAAAGGACAGTGTCCAAAACCATCTATAGGAACAGTAAAGGATCACTAATCCCCAAAATGATGTCAGTATTTCCAGAAGAACCGTAACAAAGCCCATGGTGTATTGATAAGGAACAGCTCAATTATTAGAGATCCTCCAAATAAAAAAAAAAGATCATGCCCGTATCACGGTACAGAATTAGGAATGTAACAGCTGTATGTGGCAGGACATAGTCATAAGAACAGTCAAAATAAAAAAATTGTGGATGTGGGATTTTGTACTGGACAATTAATTCCAGCACTTGATCACCCACAAATAAATAAAAAAAATCATAAGGGGTAAAATTAGTTTCACGGTCTGAAAAAAATGTGCTCTACAACCTCTCCCACAAGAAATAATCCCTACTTGGAAAGCCCACGAACTAAAAAGAAAATATAAAGAAATTGACTCCCTAAAAAGGCCCCCAACCCATTATTTTTTTTTGTGTTAAATTCTAGTAATTTGCAACCGTGTGAAAGGTTTCGAAACAGGGGTAGTTACAAAGGGCTGGTTTTGATGGACACATGGGGCAATAAAAGCGGGTATCCCTCCTCCTGCCATGCCTGCTACATACCCGACACCTTTTTTGGGGATATTTTTGGGTCTCAGTGGAGGGAATAGGGTGTAAAAAGTGGCGCTCTGAAAGCCTGCGCACATCCTCAGATTCGCAGGATTGTGCCGGTATAGTGGACTCAAAAAGGAGATGCTC
The DNA here is from genome assembly GCF_050947455.1 of Rhinoderma darwinii. NCBI lineage: Eukaryota > Metazoa > Chordata > Amphibia > Anura > Rhinodermatidae > Rhinoderma > Rhinoderma darwinii. The sequence continues at coordinate 79,078,018 of NC_134689.1, forward strand.
AATGACCTTCTCCTGAAATTGAAGGAAAGTGAGCGTTCCTTGGGCTTTTTTGAAAATAACAAAACTGTTATAGGTAGCAACCTGGATGAGGTAGATTGCTACCTTTTTGTACCAGGCCTTATTTTTGCGCTTCACCAGGTAAGGCTGAAGCACCTGGTCGGAAAGGTCTACACCCCCCATAAATTTGTTGTAGTCTGTTACACAGACAGGTTTCTGCTTTGCAGTGGTAGCCCCCCTCTCCGTAATTGCCACAGTGGTGTCCGTGTGTACGGTGGACAGCATGTAGACATCCTTCTTGTCGGCCCACTTCACTGCAAGCAATTCCTGACTTGCAAGGGCCATGGATGTTCCCTTTCCCAAACGCCTGGACACCAACTGTTGTGGGAGTCCCACTCTGTTCTTCCGTACTGTCCCACAAGCCCCTGTATTTGCAGCATGGAGGGCTTTATAAAGGGCAACGCTGGTATAAAAATTGTCTGTATAGACGTGGTACCCCTTGTGCAGAAATGGCTCCATTAGGTTCCACACAATTTTGCCAGAGGTGCCAATAGTTTCTGGGCAGCCTGGGGTATAAATTTGGCAGTCCCTGCCTTCATAGATTTTGAAACCGCAGGTGTAACCCGTTGTGCTCTCGCAAACTTTGTACAATTTCACCCCATATCTGGCTCGTTTGGAAGGGATGAATTGACGAAAGGAAAGACGCCCTTTGAAGCTCATGAGCGATTCATCTACTGACAAATTTTTGTCAGGGGTGTACAACTTTAAAAATAAATCATTTAGAAGGGTGATTAATGGCCTTAATTTATTAAGCCGATCATAAGCTGGGTCACTTCTTGGGGGGACTTGGGAATTATCAGTAAAATGCATGAATCGCATTAGGGCCTCATAGCGGTTTCTGGACATCACTGCTGCAAATACAGGGGTAGCGTGGACAGCACTATAAGTCCAGTAGGACCGGACAGAGGGTTTTTTAACCAAACCCATATTGAGGGTAATGCCTAAAAATTTTTTTATTTCTGGGACACTTGTGGGGCTCCACATTCTGGAGTACATAGATGCAGGCTTTTGTAGAACAAACTGCCTAGCATACAGATTAGTCTGCTGGACTATCAAGTCTAGGACCGTATCACATATAAATAAATTAAAAAAATTATAGGGGGTAAAATTTTGGACGTCGACACTAATTCCTGGGGTCGCTTCAAATTGGGGTACTTGGGGGGAAAATGATAGTGCAGGATCCCACATCACGGGAGGGACTGCAACACTCGGCCCTGCACTTGACACCTCTACAGCGACTGACGTATCCACCACCATAGGACTATGGGGTTCAGCGGTGGAATTAGAATCGTCACTGTCACTGTCTGGAACAAATTCTGAAGCGGTGTCTGTTTCGCTTTCAGAAGTGTCGGAACATAGCAAGGCGTAGGCTTGCTCCGCGCTGTACATACGCTGAGACATATTTATAGATGTGTATGTATATATATATATATATATATATATATGCCCTATAAGTCCTAACCCTAAAGTAAACCTAAAATCCTAAAAACGACACAAATATATATTTTTTTTTTATATATATATTTTTTTTATATATTTTTTTTTTTTATATAACAGACGTAAAATTAATTCTAAACGGCCCTAAACACGAACGCTAAACTAGCCCTAACCCTAAAGTAACGCTAAACTAACGGTAAACTAGCACTAACGCTAAACTAGAACTAACGGTAAACTAGCACTAACGCTAAACTAGCGCTGACGCTAATCTAGCGCTGACGCTAATATAGATTTGATATATTATATATATATATATATGTGTGTGTATAAGAACTATGATTTTTTATCACTTTCTTTCTTCACAGCACAGGACTTAGACTGATTTCTCTCTCCTCTCAGAACAACTACAATGGGAGGAGAGAGAAACACAGCCCATGTCCTGGCTGTGTTTTGAAAATAACTGTCAGTGATCTCTGTGATAGGTTTTATCACAGAGATCACCTGATCAGGGACCAGTCACAACGGTCCCTGATTGTTGCTGTGCCAGATGACGACACAGGTAAGTTATGCAAAGCGCACTCGGGCGCCATTTTGGGGGGGGGGGAATCGGACCGGGGGGGGGGAATCGGACATGAAGGGGAATCGGACGGGGGGGGGGATCGGACGTGGGAGGGGGGGGCGCACTATTTACCCGTTCTCTCTCCTCTCTAAGGAGTTATTCCATGAGAGGAGAGAGAAATGGCGATTATCCGCCGGTTTAGCGTGAACGCCGTGAAATAGCGATTCACGGCGATCACGTGACCAGAGACCACTCGTTATGGTCTCTGGTCGTTGCCCCGAACTCTCAGCTACCTCCGGTAGCTGAGAGAACGGAGCCCCGATCTTTAATTTCGGCGCTACTTTAGGCTAATGCGATCACGTTAAAAGGCGTCGCATTAGCCTAAAGCCCATTAGTGAGGAACGTAAAAAGGCGTACTGTTGGTCACTAAGGGGTTAAAGCTGCTTGTCATCAAGCAGTTGTACGTCTATTTTATAATACTCATTTGTGATACACTTTCTAATTCATACATACACTTTATGGACAAAAGTAGTGGGACACCTACGCACGGCTCACACGGCAACGCCAATTACGTCTGAAATTACGGAGCTGTTTTCAGGCGAAAACAGCTCCTGAATTTCAGACGTTTTGACAAGTGTAGGCGTTTTTCGCGGCGTCTTTTACGGACGTAATTGGAGCTGGTTATCATTGGAGTCAATGAAAAACTGCTCCAATTACGTCCCAAGAAGTGACATGCACTTCTATGAGGCGAGCGTCTTTTTACACGCCGTCTTTTGACAGCGGCGCGTAAAAAAGAAGCCCGTCTGCATAGAACACAGTAAGACCCGTTGAATTTAATGGGCAGATGTTTGGAGCCATTTTTTCGGGCATAATTCGAGGCGTAAAACGCCTGAATTACGTCCGTAAATAGGGCGTGTGAACATACCCTAACACCTACAGGAGCTTTTATGTCATCCCATTCTAAATCCCCCTTTACAGCTAAAATAACTTCCACTATTCTGGGAAGTCTTTCTACAAGATTTTGGAATGTGTCTGTTTTGCCTATTCATCCTGTAGAGAACAGTTGTCCTGCAGCAAGGCAGGGACTCCTAGCGTCGTACATAACTACGATCCTAGGAGCCCGGCTCCCTGCAGTGTGTTCGGTCCGGGACTTGCGGCCGAAATACGTTCCGTCCTTTACGGACGTAACATGCTCGTGTGAACCCAGCCTAATTCTCAGTTGTCTTAAAGGAAACCTGTCCACAGCATTTCACCTATTAAACTCTACTCACTCCTTGCTGGCCGCTGCTGGCAAAAGTTCATAGCCGTTATCCCTTTCCATAAATTCCTCCTCTGACCATAAATAACGGTCTGCAAACATTTCACAACTTTTATGGTAATAATCCAGCAGTCTCGTCCGTTCCTCTTCTTATGTCTGTCCACCACCAAAAACTGGCCCGCCCTGAATGCAGAAATCTCATCTGAGATAGCGCACATGTGCCCATTATGTATGGTTCGACACCCTTCCCTGCTTCGTCCATGGCCTCAAATCTAGTTACTGTGCATGCACCTCTATGGTGTCCCTTTGTGCGCACGCGCCAAAACAGGACATTGATGTGCATGCACGGGATTTTGTGTGTGCCGGGGGAGGTGAGGGACTGTCAATCAAAGGTAAGGAGGCGGGGTTAACTCGGAAAGGCTTGAGAAATGGATATATGACTCTTTTCAAACGAAGATTTGACTCTTTTATGCTCATTAGCATACGGCAGAGGAACACTAAAAAATGGAATACTAAAGGTACAAAGCTTACATAGAAGATAATTATAGGTTACATAAAAATGATTTTTCACCAATTTCCACCAGGTATTGCTAGTTTAATCTGTGAAATGCTGGTGACCGGTTCCCTTTAAAGCTAGCGGGCGGAGCCTAACTACTATTATGTCTTCTATACACGGCACACATAGGAGAGTAGAATTCTACTCTTCTATCTCTGTCTAATATATATATATATATATATATATATATATATATATATATATATATATGACGAAATAACGCCACCAGGACTTCCAGATAGATGAAAAAAGGGTGGATTTATTCACCTCAAGTGAGCAGCGATGTTTCGGTTCGTCACAGAGCCTTTCTCAAGCTGTACAACACTACACACATTGTCAGGTATAAATAGGAGGTATATCCAATAATTAGCATAAAACCAATCAATGTACAATATACAAAAATTTAGTGTATGTATAGAACTTTCCACCCATATTGTGATACAATTTTATAAAGTGCATAAGTACAATCGTACTTTCATATGCCAAGTGCAATATACATAAATAATACTACGTAAAGACAGTCTACTGGGATTTGATTAGCAGTTTAGGCTAATCAATGAAAGCTGCAGAGGCCAATCCACAAACTATAACTATATATAAAACACATGGGAAATATTACATTACCCCTCCGTTGCACATCCTGAGACAGCAGTGTTCGCGCGCGTCTACTGTGCATAATTGAAGATGGCGCCAAGACCGGAAGTGGGGTCTATGGAACGCAAGCATTGAAAAAATAACTACTGCGCATGCGCCGGATCACAACTTCCGTTCCAGCCTATCTGCGCATGCGCACCCTGCGCTTGTCCGATATTTGCGTTCTGCAAACCTGTAGAACTGAGGATTTATATATACATTAGACCAATGCAGAAAAGATAGTACTGCATAGATAGTATAATGTAGAAAAATGTATCAAAATATGGTAGAACACGTAGTAAAGAATATGCAACAACTACCCTCAATTTGCACACTGAATGATGTTCAGTCAAATCAATATGGTAAAGTGCACATGGCCTAATATATAGCCTTATGGAGTGCTGTGTTCCTCTACAATTGGACTGTATATATACAGTGAAGGAAATAAGTATTTGATCCCTTGCTGATTTTGTAAGTTTGCCCACTGCCAAATACATGAACAGTCTAGAATTTTTAGGCTAGGTTAATTTTACCAGTGAGAGATAGATTATATATAAAAAAAAAAAAAAGAAAATCACATTGTAAAAATTATATATATTTATTTGCATTGTGCACAGAGAAATAAGTATTTGATCCCCTACCAACCATTAAGAGTTCAGACTCCTCCAGACCAGTTACACGCTCCAAATCAACTTGGTGCCTGCATTAAAGACAGCTGTCTTACATGGTCACCTGTATAAAAGACTCCTGTCCACAGACTCAATTAATCAGTCTGACTTTAACCCCTACAACATGGGCAAGACCAAAGAGCTTTCTAAGGATGTCAGGGACAAGATCATAGACCTGCACAAGGCTGGAATGGGCTACAAAACCATAAGTAAGACGCTGGGTGAGAAGGAGATAACTGTTGGTGCAATAGTAAGAAAATGGAAGACATACAAAATGACTGTCAATCGCCATCGATCTGGGGCTCCATGCAAAATCTCACCTCGTGGGGTATCCCTGATCCTGAGGAAGATGAGAGCTCAGCTGAAAACTACACGGGGGGAACTTGTTAATAATCTCAAGGCAGCTGGGACCACAGTCACCAAGAAAACCATTGGTAACACATTACGCCGTAATGGATTAAAATCCTGCAGTGCCCGCAAGGTCCCCCTGCTCAAGAAGGCACATGTACAGGCCCGTCTGAAGTTTGCAAATGAACATCTGGATGATTCTGAGAGTGATTGGGAGAAGGTGCTGTGGTCAGATGAGACTAAAATTGAGCTCTTTGGCATTAACTCAACTCGCCGTGTTTGGAGGAAGAGAAATGCTGCCTATGACCCAAAGAACACCGTCCCCACTGTCAAGCATGGAGGTGGAAACATTATGTTTTAGGGGTGTTTCTCTGCTAAGGGCACAGGACTACTTCACCGCATCAATGGGAAAATGGATGGAGCCATGTACCGTCAAATCCTGAGTGACAACCTCCTTCCCTCCACCAGGACATTAAAAATGGCTCGTGGCTGGGTCTTCCAGCACGACAATGACCCGAAACATACAGCCAAGGCAACAAAGGAGTGGCTCAAAAAGAAGCACATTAAGGTCATGGAGCGGCCTAGCCAGTCTCCAGACCTTAATCTCCAGCTTGAAAAAGGCTCTATTGAAGAGTTGAAACGTTGCTGTATAGGATTGATGGAATAAAGCTCCTTTTCTAATTTTGCTACAACTTTTTGAGTGCTGCCTGTTTTTTTGAAAAATATATACCTTGGGAGACTGTGGCCGTATCCCTGGCGGGCTTGCACCCTCATTTTTATGAGACCTGGACTGTGCGGTTGACATTTTTTGTGTACATGTATATATAATCCAGCACTGGGATAAGACGGAATTTACCTGGTGGCTGCAGCACGTCTGTGTGTCTTTCTCACTCTGCTCCTGCTTCCTCCCCCTGCTCAACCCTCCCCTCTCCATAGACTTACATGCAGCGTATGTGTGACTCAGACTCTCTTCATGTCCCCTCTCCTCTCCATAGACTTGTATAGTAGGCACTGAAGAGATACTACCCCCCCCCCCCCCCGCCTTCTGCAGTCCATCTTCTATGCTCTGCAACTAGGGATGGATTGAAAACTTGCTGTCCATTTAGGGGGAAAAAATTATGGCATAGAGTTGTTTAATACCAAAACCTAAAGAAAACAAACCCAAAAGTAGCTGAAGGGTAACTCACAGTAGGACTTTTTTTTAAGCATTCGTGTTATATTATCAGAGTTATTGAGCTCACCCCTTTATTCAACATTTAAGCTAGGGCTATACGGTGACTCTTGGCCACGCAGCATAAGATCACAATATCGTGATGAATGTGAATGTGGTCACGTTACAACCAACAAGTTACAGCGGCTGCAACAGGGCAATTGGCAGAAATCTAAACCTGCTGGATTCCAGCTAGCCACATAAGTCGTAAAAGGCCCAAATTGCGACTTTTGAGCCTTGTAAGACTTTTTCTACGCCAGAAAACTGATGAAGTGTTGATAAATTCCCGCAAATTAGTGTAAGAATGCATTGTCTAGTAAATAGGTGCGTGACACTATATAGATAAAAATAGATAAAACATGTAGGCAGTAACTTGCAAGACTGTTACTCTATGTGCTTTCTAAAACCTATTAAACTCGGAGCCGGTTTGTTGGCCTAATAGTAGTCACTAGATCTGAGCTCAAAATATGATCAAAAAAGTATGTCATCTTTTCTATTAAAATAGTTTGTCCACCATTGACATTTATGGCATATTGATTGTGTATATGCCATATGTTTGTGATTAGTGAGCCGCTGACTACTGGGACCCCCACTAGTAGCAGGAATGGAGGCTCTCATGCCCAGGTTCCCAGCGAAGAAATGGCGGCACATACATAGTAATTCTCCATTACAGTAAATGAGAGGTACAGAAACAGCTAAGTGTGAGAGTTATCTCAGCATTGGTCCAAGAGGTCAAAGCCTATCAAACAAACATTTATGGCTTGTACAATTGATATTTTCCAGAAAGTCTATAGTGGGAGATCTTTAAAGGCTATGTAAACCTTTGAAAGTAATTTTTTTTGTTTTTTTTGTTACAAAGAGGTCAAGCATTATGTTTTATGCAAATTTCTAATTAGTTTGTATTAAAAATTATTTTACTTTTTGAGATACAGTTTCTCTGTATGCTGTACACTGAGCAGCTGCATCGCGTTCTAAGACTCTAACACACAGGATCGAGCTATTTCCGATCACATCTAAGTTAATAATTTAGATGTGATCGATTACAGGTGGATCCTGCGTGTCAGAGGCATGCAGGACCTGCTGACATTGAAACCGTCCGTTCCGCAGACCTGACTGATTCAGGTCTTAGCGCGCGATACAGCTGCTCTGTGTACAGAATACATACATGCTGTTTCTCAAAAAGTAAAAATTATTTTTAATAAAAACTCATTATAAATTTGCATAAAACACAATGATTGAACTTTTTATTACAATTAAAAAAAAAATCTTTTGAAGGTTTACATAGCCTTTAACCCGTTAGTGACCAGCCCATAGTGTCTTTACGTCGGTCACTAACGGGCCTTATTCCGATGCAATAGACTTTTTACGTCTCTGCATTGGAATAAGTAAACAGAGCAGGTAGCTGTGAAATCTCCCTGCTCTCAGCTGTCAGAGGTAGCTGAGGGCTGGGGGCGTCCCTGCTCGACCGGGTGAGATCGATATTCGTATCGATCTCACCCGTTTAACCCTTCAGATGCGGTGTTCAATAGCGTGCACCGCATCTGAGTGGTTTTGGAGAGAGGGAGGGAGCTCCCTCTCATCTCACTGACAACCGGCGATGAGATCGCCGAGCGTCTGTGTCTCCGATGGCAGCCTGGGGGCCTAATAAAGGCCCCCAGGTCTGCCTGTAGTGAATGCCTGCCTCTGGCATGACCTAGCAGATGCCTGTCCGTTTTACACTCCCAGGCATAATACACTGCAATACAGAAGAATTGCAGTGTATTATAAATGCGATCGGATAATCGCATATTAAAGTCCCCTAGTGGGACTAGTAAGAAAGTTAAAAAAAAAGTTTAATAAAAAGTGGAAAAAATAAATGAAAAACCCAACTTTCCCCCATTACAAACTGCTTTATTATTAACAAACAAAATAAAGTAAAAAAGTTACACATATTTGGTATCGCTGCGTCCGTAACAACCCCGACTATAAATTTATTACATAACTTAACCCGCACGGTGAACGTCGTAAGAAATAAAACAAAAAAAACCTGCAAAAATTGCTGTTTTCTTTGAATCCAGCCTTAAAAAAAATCTGATAAAAAGTGATCAAAAAGTCGCATCTAGTCCAAAATGGTACCAATAAAAACTACAGGTCGTCACGCAAAAAAAAAAAGCCCTCCTACAATTGCATCGGCGAAAAACGTTACGGCACTTCAAATATGGAGACGCAAGAACAAATAATTTTGAAAAAAAAGTGTTTTCACTGTGTAAAAGTAGTAAAACATACAAAAACGATACAAATTTGGTATCGTTGCAATCGCAACAACCCGCTGAATAAAGTTATTGTGTTATTTATACCAAACAGTAAACGGCGTAAATTTAGGTCGCAAAACAGTGTGGCGAAATTGCTGTTTTTTTTCTATCCCCCCCCCCCCCAAAAAAAAGTTCATAAAAGTTAATCAATAAATTCTATGTACCCCAAAATGGTGCTATTAAAAATTACAACTTGTCCCGCAAAAAACAAGACCTTATACAGCTATGTCGACGCAAAAATGAAAAGGCTATAGCTCTTTGAATGAGACGATGGAAAACAGTCAAAAATGGCTAGGTCACTAAGGGGAGTTGAAGTCTAGTTGTTGAAGTAGGATAGAGTAGAAAATCACAATGCAGAATTTTAATGAACTGCTTGGAAAATTTCAAGCATTTAGAGCTTTGTCAGATAAAAGATATAGTTATCAAAATAGACTGCAAGACTGCAGTTGACATTCAGTACCATTTTAGCCATCTATAGAAACCGGAAACGTAGTTGTGTGATAGCCTTCAAGAAAACTTGGACTTCTTCACCAGGCATTATGTGGAAAATGCCACAATGTACCGAACTTATAATGAACTGAAAGATTGATGTTAGACAATGAAAAACTACAAAATGCCTAAGCAAGAGACCTAAACAGGTTTTAAGACTTCCAGCTAAATTTAATCCACTCAGCCAAGACCTTTTTCCCATAAATACAATCCATAGTGTATATTTGAGTGGATTGAACCCGTAAAAAAGTGTGCACGTTATCTAGAAATAAATGAATAAGGCAAAGTACTCTGGTCAGATGAGTTTTTGATGTTTGGCTCTTAACCCCTTCACGACCACACCACGTAGATTAACGGGTTGCAAAGCTGGTCGTTGTGCCTGCAGCCCGTTAATCCACGTGTGCTCCTAACAGAGCACACAGACGCTCCCCGCAGCCCGGCATCTCCCAGTACAGGCTGCTACTAGCAGCCTTAGTACTGGGGGAAAACATCGGGTCGGATCACAGCGGTGATCCGAACCGATTAACCCCTTAATTGCGGCAGTCAATAGTGACCGCCGCATTTAAGTTCTTATAGCAACATCGGCACCCCGCGACGCGATTGCGGGGGCCGATTGTTGCGGGGGGGCGATTGCTATGGCAAATGGAAGCCTAACAAAGGCTTCCTATCTGCCATTACGTTAGCCGATTAGGCCCCGCCCGGAGGCGGAGCCTGATCGGCTTGCTGTCAGTGAACAACTGACAGTTCTAATACATTGCACTACATGGGTAGTGCAATGTATTAGAACATCAAACAAACAGTTGGACCTTCAAGTCCCCTAGTGGGACTAAAGAAAAGTGTAAAAAAAAAAAGTGTCAAAAAAGTAAAAATAAAAGTTGTAAAAATACAATAAAAGTTTCAAATAATAACACAAAACACAATCGCCCTTTTTCCTTTATCAAGTCATTTATTATTGAAAAAAATAATAAAGCCATACATATTTGGTATCGCTGCGACCGTAACGACCGTAACTATAAAAATATTATGTTATTTATTCCGCACAGTGAACGCCGTAAAAAAAAACGAAAAAATACTGACATAATTGCTATTTTTTGGTCACTTTGTCTTCCAAAAATTGAAATAAAAAGTGATCAAAAAGTCGCATGTACCCAAAAATGGTACCTATAAAAACTATAACTCGTCTCGCTAAAAATAAGCCCTCATAGAGCTCCGTCAACAAAAAAATTAAAACCGTTATGGCTCTCACAACTTGACGACAGAAAAAATCCATTCTCTTTACAAAGGTTATTTTATTGTGCAAAAAGTTGTAAAACATAAAAAAGTTCTATAAATTAGGTATCACCGGTATCGGACTGACCCGCAGAATAAAGGTAACGTGTAATTTATAACGCGTGGTGAACGCTGTATAAAAATAATTTTAAAAATGTCAGAATTTCTGTTTTTTGGTCACCTTGCCTCCCAAAAAAAAAAGGATAACATGTGATCAAAAAGTTGCATGTACCCCAAAATGGTACCAATAAAAGCTACAGCTCGTCCCGCAAAAAAAAAAAACAGCCCTCATACCACTACGTCTATGAAAAAATAAAATTAGTTAAGGCTCCAATAAGCCAGGAAATAAAAATATGCAGTTGTGCCGGCCCGAGGGAAACATTTCTTCTGTTTCAAGTGGCGAATTATCAAGGCCCCTAAAATTAGGGAACCAGGAAGGGGAGGGCCCAAACATATCTGCTGGAAGTGAGGGTGCCCGTATTATACCAGGACAACACTTCTCAGCAAAATTCCTCAAACTGCAAAGGTGCGGAGTGTGGACCAAAAGGGGGATAAGAAAGGACACAGTTTATCAGTGCGACACCGGCCTGTGCAGAAAGGATTGTGTCACAGTGTAACACACATCTATGGATTATTTTATTGTTTTTGTTTACCCCATTATTATACCACCTGACTATGCCCCTTATATACTCCGCCCGGCTTACATGTACCCCCACATTATAAACGGAAACACCAGTAAGACTCAATACAAGACTACTACAAGCAAAATCCACACTCCAAAAGCCAAATGGCGCTACCTCCCTTCTGAACCCTACAGTGTGCCCAAACAGCAGTTTACTTCCACATATATGGCATCGCCATACCCGGGAGAACCCTTTTAACAATTTTTGGGGTGTGTGTCTCCAGTGGCACAAGCTGGGCGCCACATATTGGCATATCTATAGAAAAAAATCCCATTTTCACTCTGCAACATCGAGTGCACACAAATTTCTGCCAATCACCTGTGGTGTTAATATGCTCACTACACCCCTAAGTGAATACCTTGAGGGGTGTAGTTTCAAAAATGGGGTCACTTCTGGGGGGGATCCACTGTTTTGGTCCCACAGGGACTTTGCAAATGCGATATAGCGCCCAGAAACCAATCCAGCAAAATCTGTACTCCAAAAGCCAAATGGCGCTCCTTCCCTTCTGAGCCCTACTGTGTGCCCAAACAGCAGTTTATGACCACATATGTGGTATTGCCGTACACAGGAGAAGTTGCTTTACAAGTGTGGTGCTTTTTTTCATTTATTTGTTGAGAAAATGAAACATTTTCAGCTAAAACTACGTCTTATTGAAGAAAAAGGATTTTTTTTTAATTTTCACTGCCCAATTCTAATAAAATCTATGAAACACCTGTGGGGTCAAAATGCTCACTACACCCCTAGATGAATTCCTCAAGGGGTGTAGTTTTGTGAATGGAATCACTTTTGGGGAGTTTCCACTGTACTGACACCTTAGGAGCTTTGCAATAGTGACATGGTGTCAAGAAACCAATCCAGCAAAAGCCAAATGGTGCTCCTTCTCTTCAGATCCTTGCCGTGTGCCCAAACAGCAGTTTATGACCACAAATGGGGTATGTCCGTACTCCAGAGAAGTTGCTTTACAAATGTTGTTTTTTTTTAATTCCTTTATTTGTTGAGAAAATGAAAAATTTTGAGCTAAAGCTACGTCTTATTGACAAAAAAGTATTTTTTTTTATCTTCACTGCCCAATTCTAATAAAATCTATGAAACCCCTGTAGGTTCAAAATGCTCACTACACCCCTAGATGGATTCTTCAAGGGGTGTAGTTTCCTAAATGGAGTCACTTTTTTGGTGTTTTCACTGTTTTGGTCCCTTAGGGGCTTTGCAAATGCGACGTGGTCTCCGCAAACCATTCCTGCTAAATTTGAGCTGCAAAAACCAAATGTCGCTCTTTCCCTTCTAAGCCCTGCCGTGTGTCCAAACAACCGTTTATTACCACATGTGGGGTACTGTTTTAATCGGGAGAAATTGCTTTACAAATGTAGTGGTGCATTTTCTCCTTTTAGCCCTTGTGGAAATTAGAAAAAATTAGCTAAACCTACATTTTCTTTGAAAGAATGTAGATTTTCATTTTCACGGCCTACTTCCAATAATTTCTCCAAAAAACCTGCGGGGTCAAAATGCTCACTATACCCCTAGATAATTTCCTCAAGGGGTATAGTTTCCGAAATGGGGTCACTTTTGGGGGATTTCCACTGTTTTGGCGCCGCAAGAGCCTTTCAGACCCGACATGGTGCCTAAAATATTTTCTAATAAAAAAGAAGGCCCCAAAATCCTCTAGGTGCTCCTTTGCTTCTGAGGCTGGTGCTGCAGTCAATAAGTGCACTAGGGCCACATATGGGGTATTTCTAAAAACTGCAGAATCTGGGCAATAGATATTGAGTTGCGTTTCTCTGGTAAAACTTTCTGTGTTACAAAAAAAATAGATGAAAAATTAATTTCTGCAAAAAAAAAAAAGAAATTTGAAAATTTCACATCTACTTTGCCTTAATTCCTGTGAAACATCTAAAGGGTTAAGAAACTTTCTAAATGCTGTTTTGAATACTTTGAGGGGTGAAGTTTTTAAAATGGGGTGACTTATCGAGGGTTTCTAATATATAAGGCCCTAAAATCCACTTCACAACTGAACTGGCCCCTGTAAAAATAGCCTTTTGAAATTTTCTTGAAAATGTGAGAAATTGCTGCTAAAGTTCTAAGCCTTGTGATGTCATAGAAAAATAAAAAGATGTTCAAAAAACAATGCCAATCTAAAGTAGACATGTGGGGGATGTTAATTAGCAACAATTTTGTGTGGTATTACCATCTGTCTTACAAGCAGATACATATAAATTTAGAAAAATGCTAATTTTTGCAATTTTTCGCTAAATTTTGGTGTTTTTCCCAATTAAATACTTAATGTATCGAGCAAATTTTGCCAGTAACATAAAGTCCAATGTCTCACGAGAAAACAATCTCAGAATCGCTTGGATAGGTAAAAGCATTCCGAAGTTATTACCACATAAAGTGAAACATGTCAGATTTGAAAAAATTGGCTGCGTCCTGAAGGCCAAAACAGGCTGTGTCCTGAAGGGGTTAAAGTAAATGAGAACACCGGTGATGGTGAAACATAAAGATGCAACAGCCATATAAACCTTTTTACAGTATTATTGAAGGGATAAAAATATCTGGTGACAATGTGAAAGGATGCTAAATTAAAGGGGGTGGCCCATCAGGATTTATATGGATATCATAATGGGGGTTGCCCGCTTAGAACCCCCTCTATAAGCCAAAAGGGAGAGCCGCTAACAAGTAGCAGCTCTCACTTTAGC